>NC_079294.1:41421276-41514818 GCF_023638135.1 Falco biarmicus | reverse complement strand
CCAAGGCTTGGAAACAGGATTGGGACCACTGCTGCAGGTGGGCATCTGCCTGGGCTCTGGCATTCACTTGCTTCAAGGAGCAAGTTATCCCAGAGCAGCCACATGAGGATGGGAATCATCTATCCCTTACCCTGAGAAATTGCTATGCTTTTTTTTTTTTCTTTTTTTTTTTGCTTTTTTCCTGAGAGAGAGATAATGGGTAGGATGTCCCTGAACCTTGCCGGGTTTTAAGGCCAGTACTTCAGTCTCTCTGCGTTACCTGCTCATTGCCTTTCTGAGGTAGTTATTCAGGTTGAGAAGAAAGGCACTTGTTTGGGATACATTTATCCTGTCCCTGTTGCTCTTCAGCTGTAATGACTCGCCCACCATGTCTCCAGGACACCCCTGGGACCCTGTTTTCCACTGGCCATTAACCCCCTGGGCGAGTTTAGGCTCCTGCCAGCCAGGGCAGGCTCCAGGAGCACAGGGCAACTCCCTGCTTTCTTCAGGAGGGATTTGGTGGGGTGTCCCTAGGGCTCCTTCCCACAGTTGGTCATAGGTGCTGCTAGGGATGCTGGGGACACAGGGCACCCTATTCTCTCTGGGGGAAAGGTCCCGGGTCGCTTTGCTCTCTCCATCAGCTGGAGAAGGTGATGAGCAGAGGGCTGGGGGGAGCCTGCCACAACCAGAGGAGAGAGGCACGGAGGCAGCAGAGCCTACCGAGGGTCAGGGGTCTCCACTAATGGAGGGATGGGCCTGGGGGTCTGCCAGCAGAGGGGAGTGGGTCTGGGAGCCCTTTCTGAGCTCTGAATGGACCATATCTCTTTTCAGAGTAATGCAACCTATTCACCATTGATCAGAGATACTATGAAAAATTCCTTCCTGCTAGCCAGCCAGTAGTGAAAGTAGTTCTTGATGGCTTTGGGGTTATTTTTCTTTCTTTGAGAAGTATGTTATTGGGAAGCAAGGCAAAACAAACAAGGTGGAACCAGTGGGACACAAAGCACTCCTTTCTGCAGCTTCAGAAACTGTTTTTTGGTGGGTGCAGAGCAATAATCTTGGGTTGGGAGCTCTTGTAATAAATAGATGGGCTAAAGGAGATCCTGGGCCCTGAAAAGCCCCAGTGGGGACCAGCTTGTGACAGTCCTTAGAGGGAATTAACTGGGAAGTCAGTGCTGGCTTTATCCAAAGCCTGTTGAAATGACTGACAATCTTCCGGGTGAGCTCGGGTCCCTGGATCTGTGGGGACCTCAGCCTCCCTTGACACCGCTGCTTAAATTACCGGGATACTGGGAGCTGTTAATGAGCATCATTGAAGTTATCTGCTACTCTGCTATTAAATTCCTGTTTCTAGAAGTTTGGGAGGGTCTTCGAAAGAATTGCTTAAAGCAGAAAAAAGCTCTGAAGTGATTTCTCATTGGGTTTTATTCAATAATCTGGGAAGATGGGTGACAAAACAGCAATTGCAGAGGCCCCAGGGGCATCTAGGAATTAAAGTGTCACAGGGGAAGCTGGGCAGGGAGGCAGCTCTTGCCCTCTGAGACAGGCAGGGAGATAAGGTGGGTGGTGGTAGCATCATGGAGATGCTCTGGGAAAGGACAGAGCCCTGCCGCCAGCAGGGTGCAAGGAGCAGAGGCCGCAGGCACGTGGCTTCCAAAAGAACATGCCGTTTTCCACTTGGCTTTCTCTCTTCTTTCCCCTCCTTCATCTCTGACCTGAAGCCAGGTAGGTCAGCTATTTCTCTTTGAAGATGCGTTTCTTGTTGGTTGAATTGACTCTTCTTGAAAGCAGCATCGCATCTGACTGCCACCTGGGCTGTGGGTGGCAGAGAGTTTTCTGTTCGTCTGCTCCGTCCTGTTTCTACTTCCCCCGCCCTTTTTTCTTTCATCAGCCATGCTGATGTCTTTTTTTTTCCCCTCCACCCTGTTCTCATCCCCAACATTTTTTTTCCTTTGCTTGTTGATAGTCGTAAATCCATCCTCTGCCTCAGTGATCTCAATAGGGAGGAAAAAACCCCATTGCTACCGCAGTTCGGAGGGAAGTACTGCATTCTAGTTTCTTCCACGTCAGGGCCATGCATTTTTGCCTTGTAATGCCGTACATCGATAAATAAATAAACACACACAATTTTGTTAGTGCAACTTGTGCCGAGGTGAGCGTCGAGGCCGCTGTGCGTGTCAGGGCTGCCGGGGCGGGGGACATTTCCCAGCATCGGCGATGTAAAGCACCGTTCCAGGATGCGGAGTGTGAGACTTTAATGCGTTTTTAAACTGTCAGAGGGCTGGGCCGCACCTTTAGACCTGAAGGTGCAGAGGGAAGAAGGTTTTATGCAACTGCTACACCTCCCCCCCGTCCCCGGCTGGGCCAGCAACACGCGTGGGACACGGAGGGTGGATAAAGCAAGTAAGTTACACGCTGCAGCCCCTTCTTTCTGTGTGAGACCCCCGCGGGTGGGTAACCCCCCAGCACGGCTGCAGACGCCCCGTGCCAGCGGCGCTGCTGCCCGCCGCCGCCCGCCTGCGCGCTCCGCCCGGTAGATGGAGCATCCTCATCGCTTTTCACCCGCCCCGAAGCGCTCGGGAATGCTGATCCTTCCCTTCTAACTCTCACTGTTCAGGCAAGCATGTGGTTTTTTGGGGAGTACGCGCACCCCGCTGACGTGCCCCCGAGGGAGCAGTGCGCTGCTGGTTGACCTGCCCGGAAAACGGCCTCAGCCCCTTCCCCGGCAGGTGAAGCTGCTCCCGGTTTCCCAGCGGAAAGCCCGACGGCCGGCAGCTGCCACCTTCGCCCTCCCACCCGCGGCGAGGCGGCGGCGGGCAGGTGACACCTGCTGCCCCCCTCCGCACCGTGTGGCGGGGCTGAGCTGGCCGTGCCGCCGCAGGGGGCCGTTGCTCCAGCCCGGCCCCGCACCCCGCCGCCGGTCCCGCACCGCCTCTCCCCCCGCCCGCCCAGGGGCGCGGGGCTGCCCGGCCCTTTTCCCGCCTTTCTGCAGTGGGGGGCGCGGGCGGCGGCGGCGAGAGAGAGCGGCGGGGCGGCGCTCGGCCCCCGTGAGGGCAGCAGCGGGCCCTTCGGCGGCTTGCGGGGCTCCTCCCGGGGTAGGTTGGCGGCGGCTGCGGCCCGGCCCTGTGTCCCTCCGGGATGGCGGGGGTGAAGCTGAGGGCGCGGGGCCGTGGCCGTGCTTCGGCCCCCTCCGGCTGACGCCCCTGGGTGAGCTCCTGCACGGCTCTCGTGGCTGTCCTCGCCCTTCCCCTTATGGCAGCGCCTCAGGTGGCGCAGGACCACCGTGTCCTGGTCACTTTCCCAGTATTGATGGCCCCTCAAAATGCAGAGGGGCCACCTGGCTGCCCCGGGCCCGTCACCCCTCTCCACCGGGAGGGACGTGCTCCCCTTGTCTTGTGCCGCCATTTTGTGGCCCTTACCTGCAGCCCCTGTGGTATTCCATCGGAGGGGGTTTTCCCCCTAGCGTTTCGACAAAAATCGGTCTAGTTTTGAAATCCCAGGAATTTAGGGAATAATCTGCAGCAATATCCTTTTGTTTGGTATGTGTCCGACTAAGTAAAGTGTGGCAAATTCGGAAGTTTGACTTTGAGGATTTGATGGACACGTTGGTAGCTACTAACGAAGGCACGGTACCTAATGCACGGTGGCAATGTGCTTTAAGTTAGTGTTAGAAACAGGAACTTCATAAATGAAGAGTCCTGCAATTAAGGTTAACTCAGATGTAGTAACTAGAATCGTCACCCATCAGGAAAGGGCTTCAGTTATGTTGGGAAACAGCAAAAACAGCAGCAGGTTTTGAAAAAGATGGCACATCCTTGCCTTGAATGCAGGGTTCAAGTCTCCACAGGGTTCCTAATACGGTGTTGCAGAAGAGGGGCAGAGGAGCATAAACAGAATGATGAGAAGCACTTTTTTTTTTAAACAAAGACAAAAATTTAGTGTAGAAAGGTGAACTTTACTAAATTTCAAGAACAATAACATAACCAGTCACTTAAGAGAGTCTTGAACAGTAATGAACAGCACTGGAGAAATAGAGCTTGCTCTCATAAAAGCCCTGCCGGAATGAAAACTATTTATATAAAGCCAACAAATTAATGCTGTTGCACAGCTGACAATGGGTAGAGTTGAGCATTTGATTTTAAGGAAGAAATTTACCTCATAGTTTATGAGTATTTTGTACCTTTTAATGAAGAACCTAGAAATGGCTGTTGTCAGATGGGATATGAAACTACTGCTGTAACTCTGCTATGAGAAGTGGCATTAATGTTAGCTAGAATGGCTAGAGAGTCCATCAGGCAGTTTGTTTGTGGTTTCTGCACTCAATGCAATCTTGTAATACATTAAATTTTATTGCCACAATTGAATTGCATATAATTACATTAATGCAGTACAAAAATGTAAGATGCATAATATTTTTCTTCTGGCAGTTTTCTGAATAGCACCATTAGAAATAATGTGTGCAGTTTGAAGCTGTTTTACCTGCTGTTCTGTATTACGTATTTCTCTTTAACAAAAGTAACAACCCTGTATGAGAACATCCTTTGAATTTGTCATCCAGAGTTAGCTAATGGTTTGATGCTACTTTTCTCCAGTAGGACCAAGAATCAGTCTTGACAACAATTGTACCCTGGAAGTCATTAATTGTCCAAAATTTAGATGTCATCTGTTTGAGGCTGGTGTTAACTACTGTGTTTAAAATCTACAAACATCCTATAGATTATCAGTGCAAGTGAATCACTCAGCCCTTTCTGCTAGGGACAAATCTATCGTCTTAATTCAAAACACAGAATAGCATTTGTTATTTGCAGTTATGTTACTTCATTTTAACAATATCCAGAATGGCAGGTATTTTACATATGCATGCTTTCAGAAGCACTGTCATTTTCTGCAACTTTAGCCTTTACATAAATTGTATTGTAAAATTCCAGAAAAAAATTTAAACACTTCAGTTCTGTTTCTCTCTTCTACAAAAGCATTCAAAAGATAAAATTAATGGTAATTGTCTTAGTGATGGATGATAGAATAGTGTGTATCAACACACGGTTGTACAGTCTGCTCTATTGGTGAATTTTGTATTGATATTTATAAACCAATGAATATGAAATTCTTTGCTGTTTAAAGTAATGTTTGTGCTTTTTATTTTGCATTCAGCTGTATACCTTCTCTGTATGCCCCACTATCATGCAGTTATGAGAACTGTCAGAGAAACAAGTAACAAACATTGTTAAACTGTTTCTAGAGAACAGATTTTTAATATATGCTCCAAACTAATTTTTGCATCTGAAGGAATTGTTTGGAGTGTTCCTTCATGTTGTGTAAAAACAAAAATATTCTGCATTGACTTGTGGCTTAAGGTAGTATTTCTTAGTATTTTCAGAAAATGTTTTGTTTGCTATCTTGTTTCCAGGCTCTAGGAACTAGGGTTCCAAGCTTTTAAATACGTTTGATAAACTATTATGTCTTTCTTGGAGTTTTTATCACAGCCTGTACTAATCCAGTCACTTGGATTAGGTGTTCTGATCCTCACTTAACTATTAGGCAAATTCATTTCTGTCAAACATCCAGCATTTTAAATGCTCCCCCCACCCCCTCCTGATTCCACAGTCTCAGTGCTGCAGAATGTAGCCTTAATACCACTCTAGTTAAATTCTTCAGCTGTTTTCTATTCCACTTTATCCTGGATTAGGATCTCATCCTCATCACCAATTTGTTGTGATTTTGCTTCTTACACAGTACTAAGGGTATGGGGAAGCACTGTGGGACAGTTAAGTATTAGATAACTTTGATTAACATTAAGTATATCTTAGCTAACTAGCTGTATTCAGTATGTTGTGATAAGATGGTGATTGCATTCTTTTTAGAAGACTACATGACTCCCAAACGGTTTAAAAACCCATAACTGAATTTCTGCACATAGCAGCACTGTACAAACAGAAGAACAAATTTACAATAATCTGCTTTCCAGTGGATGTGAGTTCTGTCTTTAATCATACTTATGCATATACCTTCTGATTTAAATGTACTTTGCAATTACTATGGGAGGAGTGTACAGAGTGGATAAGTAGCTTTTCCATTACCGGTATTGTAGTCGATAGGCTTAGTAAACCAGCTGGAGTAGATGCTACACATTTTGTACACAAGTATCTTTTCTTGCATTCTTCATACCTTCTAAGAACATTAAGCCTCTCAAAGATAGAACTGCTTCAGGAGCAAAGCTTTACCTAAACGATACAACTCCTTTTTTCGTTAAGTGTGGTTTAGACTTCCTGTGAGTCCATTACCACTATCACTGAAAAATTCGGTTCCACTAAAGTAATTTAGATACTACTTCAAATGCAGTTAAAACTTTTTTCTCCCTTTTATCCTAAAATGTATAGTATTGTCTTGCATTTTTTACTGGTTTATTGTGTCAATAAAGCTTCTAACTCTGTAAAGCCTTGAATTACATTTTTCTTTTGTAGTTTACAGAATGAGTGACAGGCTTTTGAGCAACTTAGACAAACTTCTGCTTGAGTTTGGTAGGTCATTATGTATTTTTTAATTAATAATTACTAATGCAGTACACATAGTGATGTTTTCTGCTTTAAACAGTTACATTAACTTCAAATTAGAATATTAAGGTTTTAATGTTTGCCTACATAATGCTTTGTCAGCTGTGAGGTTATGGAGAGGGGTACTATCAGCTATTTAAAAGCAAAACTGCTATTTAGTATTTTGTTAAAATCTTTGTTAATCAGTATTTGTGCAATTAATGCTGGATGACATACATTTGTTTCATAGCTCAACTCATATATTTGTGCGCATATATATATATATATATATATATATAAAAAAGTGTTTATTTTCTTCTTAGTTTTCCAGCTAGAACAAACTTCTTATTTTAAGGACCATGTGAAGCAACAGATAAATTGTGAGTAGTGATGAATTATCATTTTATTAGACACTGAACACACTGCTTTTGTTTCATTAGTCCTGGTACATGTTCTGTGTTTCAGGGGCGGAAGCAAGAGTAATAATGAAAGCTGTCCCGTGTCCTGCTCTCACCCTACCTCATCTTTTGCCATCAATACTTGTTCATTCTCCCTAGCAGACTTTGCTTTTGCTTGCGACTTTTAACTAATGCTGTTCAGCTGTCTCATGGACAGCCAGTTTCATGCTGCGCCATTTCCTGCTCTTACTCTGTAGCTCCTCACAGTCACTGGCAGTTCTTTGATTCAGCTGTGCTTGCTCAATACATCTGCCACTTGCCTCCCTTTCTTCATGTTTTTTGTTCTTTCCAGATTTGGACCTCTGCCTCACTGCTTCTGCTCTCTTTCTGTTTTCTTGAAATAATGAAAGTTCTCTCAGTTGCTTCTACCTACTCAAGCCTGGTTCTCCTTTTTTGCGATCAAGCAGCTGGTATTTATATTTGAAATTCAAACCAGTAAACCCAATGAGAAAGCCTTGCTCAACATCAAATTTTTTTCCCCCAGGACTTACAGACAGCATAATATTATGGACTTAGGTCTGGACTGATTTTTTTTTTTTTTTTTTTTTTTTACCATGCTGCCATGTGGAATCACTCTTTCACATGAACGGTTGTGATAGGTAAACTGTTCTTTAGACAATCTCAGGGCATTTGTGCTTATCACTGGTACTTCATAGGTGGGTATTGATGCTCATAACCTTCAGGAAAAAGAACAAGGGAAAATTCTGGTCTAATCGGTGTTCCTTTTGATGGCAATATTTCTAATAATTTTGACTGATATGGCCAAGCAAGTACTTATTCATTAAGAAGATTATCAATATTAGACTTAAGCATCTTAAACATTAAAACATCTGTAACACTAAATCTGGTACACCTAGAATTATGTTTTAACTCTTCAGTGACATAATTGAGCCTTAGAGTTGAGGTTTTTCTTTACCTTTATGCAAACTTACGGCAAAGGAGCATGCTTTTAGGGAAAATCCAAAGGCTCTGTAGTAACATGGCATAGCTATTTATGTATTCAGTTCAGATATATTTAAATATGTGTAAACTCACAACCAACACTCAGACTTTTAAAATTTGGGGTTAAATCTTTCAAAAACTTACCCAGAAATAGTTCCACTGATTTAATTCTGTTTGTGTGTGAGTATTACTTGGCAGAGGAACAGCTGTAGCATTCAGCCTTGGACTTGTAGTCTGAGATTCATCAGGCTTTTTGGCTAGAGTCCCTTTATAACCAGTGGAGGGAAATAGGCACTTTTAGGGTGTGAATTGTCTTAACCAGAAGAAAGAGTTTAAAGCAGGTTTGACAAAAAAATGTTTACTTTTCTCCGCTGAGTGTACCTGTAGCCGTGGGTGTATAGTTCTGAAGTAGGTGCCTGCATTGTAAAGTTGGATGTGATCGGTCTCACCCACAAGATCCTTGTGAAAGCAAAGGGTGCGTAGAACAACTCGCGCTTGTTACAGAAGTGCTCATCTATAGAAGATACTAAATGAAATGTTAAGTGTATAGCTTTACTTATGTAATAGATATTTTGTTAATAGTTATGTTACATCTTGGTAAATCTCAAAATGTCATTGGCAGGATACTTACAAAAACATCTGATTTTTTTTACAGAAAATGAAGCATATGTCAGTTGTCCAAAAGTTATGCTTCATGCTAAGTAAAGGCCAGTTACTGACTTAAGATACTGAAAATATTAAGATACTGAAGACATTCAGGATAACTCAAGATATTAAAATACACTGAGAATCTTTTGCTTTTCACTGACTGTTGCTTCTGGTTATAAATGCAGCTGGTGTTGAAAGTGAATATGTAACAAGTACTGCAACACCAGACACAAACTTTAGGATGACTTGAAGTTCTAGAGTAGTAATTCAAACAGCGCAAGACACTTCTTGCATAACTAAGATGCCCTTCCCAGTTAAGTAGATGTGAAGGGCAGAATGTTTGTGATTGACTTTTGTTTAGTGCCACCAACTTTGGCATACAGCGCAGCAGTGGTGGGAAAGGATAATTTGGCACTAACAAATCTGAAACCTTGTATGAAAAAATAGGAAGCAAACAGCTCAGAGGAAAAAAAATATGCACCTAGTTGTGCTCATTGCATTGCAATGTGAACGTGCACAATAGCTCTCACAGCTTTTTCTTGTGACAGAGAATACTGCCCATGTTCAACAGTGTGGATTCTCTACTAACCATCCATTCAGAAAATGTTATCAGCTGTCTGCTGTTAGAAAAGGCAGGATTAAGAATCTGCCTTAATAATCTCCGCACATGTCATAGTGCTTGGGGATTTGTTGTTTATAATGCACTTTTTTCATTAATTAACTTCTATCTCCTATATTAATTTATCATCCATTACACATTCTCACCTTGAGTAAATTTCCTTTTTATTTTAGTTTCTGTTTCTAGTAATAATTTGCTTATATGCCTTTAGTGATGCTTTTATTTTTCTCCTCTTGTAGTTAGCTTTACCATTTAAAACATTTGTGTTTCTGGACTTCTGTAAAAGAAAACAAATGTTTGAAAAAAACCTTTATCTCAGGCAACTTTTATACTTTCATCAGTCTCCCCAGCTGCAAGTGTGACTGAGGGCAAGCAAAATGGCTTATGCTTTGGTTTCCCCGTATACTACGTCTAGTATCTGCAGACGCTGTGGACTGCAAAAACAAAGAAGGATGAGCTCTGACTGTTAAGAGTGCTTTGCTTTATACCACTAATAGTTAAGTTTTATATAGACTGGGATGCAGAATCAGGACTATTTTTTTTTTCTCCAAAGTCAATCTCACAATATTAGATGATGGTTAAGGTATTCCCCACAAAGCTGAAATTCCGTAAGTTTTTGACTCACTTTGTTGTTGCTTTGTTTAATTACAGGCTGTCCACTCATGTGGCACTGTTAAGAATAAGTATTTTGGAAGAAATTTTTTAATCATTCTGAATGTAGACTTTTTATTTCATGGATATGTTGAAAATACATATGCTTACTTTTTTCTTTAATTTCAGCATGTACTGTAAAAATTACAGAAAAAAAGAATGAAATCACTAGGTTGCAGGAAAATATAAGTAACAGCAATGATGCAATTACTGATTTACGCAAGCAAAACGAGAGTAGTAAGAAGAGCTGTAATGCGTAAGTATGTTGTCGCCTGAACTTTGACTTATGGATGGTGTTAAGAAAGTCAGCGAAGAAGCAGTGTAAAAATATGTATATGTCTGTTTTGACAGGAGTGATGTTAAAGAAAACTGTAGTATTGTATTTTTTCAAGCTGCAAATGATCAGGTACAAAACCTGCAGTATTACAAATCCCCTGAAAAAGTAAATTACAGAAAAAGACTACATTTAAGTTTACATTTCTATTAGAATCAACCATTTTCAGAGATCACAGGTGCTGTCTTTGCAGCATGCTAAATTATTCAAGTAATAAGGTAATAGAAACATATTTTTTCTGTATTTCGATGCACCTGAGTTCTGTTAAATTTGAACATCATTAAGAATACTGTTCAAAAAAAGTTAATTTTTTAAACTAAAAATATTTAATAACTATCGGTGACAATAAGGCTCCTTTGTGTTCTTTGTTTAATTCTGAATTTAGGTTCCTGAAATTAAAGCATCTTTCTGTTCTTTATTCACAACCTGTTTCACATTACTTTTTGTTCTATACATATTTTCTCTATGACACAGAGATGTGTCATAACTGCCTCTGTGTACAGATACGTGTACTTCTATCAGATTTTAGTGTAATTTTTACTGCAGACTGCAAAATTATTCTTCTAGGCACACTGTTTGGATGAATACGATGAGCTGCAGTTCACAATTCTCTTTATAGAACTTTTTCTATCAGAACATCAGTGCAAGTTTTAACTGCAGACCACATTTGGATCTTAGTAATTAGAAATTTCTCAAGCAAGAATTTGGCTACAGGGAGTTTTTTCTTACTCACGTGGAATGTCTAATTTTTAAATATGAAAATCTCAGGTGTTTGCAAGGGTAGCTAAAAAGGCAAATCTGTATTTGACAATACAGACAGTTTGTCCCAGATGATATAATGCTGTCTTTTCGTTGCAGTGTTCGTCTCTCCACAGTCTGTCTAGTTCCTTGGCAGTTGAAGTGATGATTTGTTAGCAAATTCTACCCATTTTGTTTTCTCTCAATTCTATACCTAGATATAAGTGCTTGGACGAAAATGTCTATAACATATTTGCTTTTTTTTTGAGGGGGGGGAGGTGACACAGACATGCATGGAGAATATGGGTGTTTTTAAGAATAAGAAGAGAAGTAAAGATAACGTCAGGGTCCTTTCTAGGTTTATTTTGAACTATCTGAAAACAAGAAATAAAGGAAACTGTGAATGAAGCGGGTGTAGTAGCTAGCTGTCTGAATCAATTCCCATACCATACAGATTTGTAGCTTTATCATAAAAAGAATTAGGAAAAAGACTTGACCTTGACAAGAAAATTCCAGTTTTCCTTTACATTATATTCTTGCCTCCAGTGCAGTAGAAAATGAATGCTTTTGTAAGTTTCTGAAACTGTTCACACTAACTCCTTAGATGTCTTTTGAAGTTCAAATTTGTTTGCAAATCACAAACTGTTAAGTGATGCAAATAAAGAAATAAAAAATTAAGGGTAGAACTAAGGATCTGATCTAAATCTTCATCATTGAAATCAATGGGGATTGGCTTAGGTCCTACAAAGGATAATTAATGGCATTAGTGTAAAGAGACTGAAAATGAGAAGTGACTCATTAATGAATACATGTATTCATAGAAGGACAATGCTTGCAGAAGAGTAGAGACTTTGTGTCTTAAATTATTGAAAATGTCATTTAACGACATACTGAAAACTGCAATAAACAAGCCCTAGCTATAAGATCAGACAATTAGAGCACTTCCATAGTAGAATCCTCGTAAACTTCTAAAATTTATTCTAGTTGATACTCTGTATATACTAGTGATGATTCTAATGTTGATTTTGTAAATTTGAATATTGTTTTGGAGTCACAATCACCCTCATAGTTGACTAATTGTCAGTAATATTCGTTAGAGGTCTCAGGGAAACATTTTCTCTGGATTAATTGACATTGTAGGTATATTGAAGCATGTTTGAAGACTCGGAGCAAAGTACAGGATATTTATATTCAACAAGTCTGCAAAAGACATGATATATGAGATGGGTATATCAGGGTACTGCTATGCTTTCTGAAGAAACCTGTATTGATCTATGGAAGAAAGAACTGAAGGCACAAAATGAGCAAAATGAAATACATCTTTTTAGACAAGTGATAACATTTTCCTAATATTTAGTTTCTTGAATGATTCAAACTAGAAATATTGGTCCCAGAACAATAAGAAGTGCTGATGGAACCCAATCCAATGTTATTGTTTCTCTTATATTTTTTAAATTTGGGTTCAAGGATGGTGAGATTTCATGGCAACAAAAAACCCCCAACCAGATGAACTTAGAATTAGAATGTTGCTGATTTGGAAAATAAATTGTTGTGTTATCCCACAAGCTAAATTAAGGATATTTTTATTGCTTCCGGATTATAGTGGATAAAAATCTGGGTTTATACCCTAGCTGATGAAAGGAAGGAAAAATAAATGTGATAGCTACCAAGAACCTCTGTGAAACAATGATGCATTTAGCAAATTAGTAGATGGGCTACTTGAATCCTGTATACCTTTTTGTATTTACAGAACAGTGTTCCTGTACTACGTGTTTTTTGCATGTCCACAGAATAGATGTGAACACAAAATGTAACGCACAACATGGTTTGTGCTTTGATTAATAAAAGCCCTATGACTTTATCATTGCTTGGGTTTGTTTCCTCCAGAGAAAGGCATGGAGTTTTCTTTAGATCACAGTGTTAGTGTGTCAGTACATTTTTATATGTGTGTTGTTTTCGACTTTTTAAAAAATCTGACCCTTCAAAAATTCAGCATTCTGCTGAATTTGCAGTAGATATGGTGAAGTAGCGTTTTGTAATTATATTTTGAATTGCCAATGGTGTCAAACAATTTGTGCCAGTAGTGCTGAATTTCCTAAATGGATGGTGCAATTTCTCATTCACCTTTTTGACAAACTTTGCTGTTATAAATATTGATTATATATTGTGTTGTCTCACCACCTGGAATTCAAGGTTACTGACTTCAGTTCAACAAATTAATTGTGAGGTCTTTGTTCTTTATTTATTTCCTTGATGGAAATTGCATTAGGTTAACTGTTACACCTTTGTAACACCTTTGGAGTGATTGTCCAAATGCACATTCATACTTGGTACGATTGCATGCTCCAGTTTTGAACCACAGGGCATACTCACAACCAAAAATGCCCTTTACTTCCCCTAATCATGAATATGCAGTGCAAAGTGAACCATACAACCTCAGTTGCTCTCATCTGTCCAGTAATTAATTGTTTGCTTTGTTCAATTGCAACCTTATTCTGTATTGCTGTTTCTCCCCTCCTCCTTGTTGATGGAACTCTTTAAATGTAACTGTACCTTTGCTGTTCCAGATTCACTTAGCCTCTTCAGTCCTTTTGGATTTTATCTTCTTCTGTTTATTCATTGTTTAGTTTTGATTGTATCTATGTATGTATTCCTAAAATCAGGTAGTGTGTACATTTCCTAGGACAGATAATTCCACTCAGGCAAACTTCATTGTAGGTGTTTGTGTTGCCTTAGGGTAGCTTGTGTTCTGGACAAAAGCTGAATTTATAGATCACTTTAATCCCTGACTAGAGAGAGGGTGTGATAACTTTTTTCTATAGAAGGTTGCCTTGGAGGGAGCATGTGATATTTTTTTTTTTCTTGGAAGTAAGATCTCTGCCCAGTCTGTTCAGATGATTTGTCCATCATCTGAATCTCAGCTCCCAGCATCTCAGAAGTTGTGTGTTGACAACCTGTCATTACAGAGGTTATTGTCTCTGAGTGAGCACAGTGTTTGTAGCACATATCCTATTGAGCTTAGCAGACTTAATTTTTCTGTTCCTTCTCTTGTGTCATAACGCTTTGATATCTGTTAAGTCTACTTCAGGTATTACCTGCTGTTTGGAGGCTCCATGCACCAGATGTTTCTGGATTTGTTTCTTACCGTCTTTAACTGAGCCACATCCTGGCCATTTGTTCAGTTACAACTTTCTGTGACAGTGTCTTTTCTGATAGGTGTTACCTCAGCTGGGAGGGTAGGAGACATCCAGGCCTTGATGGCTTATGCTCCTTAAGCCACCTTTTTTCAGATAGGATGCTTTCTTTTTAAAGACAAATTATATGCCTCTCCTAAAGATCACATCTGAATTTCACTTGAATCAGAAAGTTTTTCTGCCTGTTTTCCTAGAGTTTTCACATCCAAGGAAGAGGCTGTTCTAATACTTAGATGTTGACAAAGTACTATTAGTTTACTAGTTGTAAGTCCTTCATGTATTCCCTGAAGTTGCTGTGCTTTCAGTACAATCTACAGCATCCTGCTGCAGGTTGTGACTGCTGCTTACATTTAGGTATGAGGTAGGTGCTGGTAATAGATGAGAATGAAGCTGTGTGCATCTCCAACCAGAAGATCATACATATCTAAAGGATTTACTGATGGCGCTGAGTACCTATTATGTGGATTTAGGTGCCTAATGGCTTAGCATTAGGCTCCAAAAATTTGTGAAGCTGACTCTATTTATTCCTTAAAAAATGCTTTATAATCTTTGTTAATCCTATAAATATATTCTTGAATTTGTTGCTTTAAAATCTTAAGAAAATAAATGTATGCATGTAAAAGCTTTCTGTACTAAACCCATTTATGTTTGACTTTCAAAACATGAAGTAAATTATTCATTCTAGTAAGCTAGCTAAAGTAACTTGATGTCTTTGTTTCTGAATGGCTTTTTATTAGGAAATACCACTTATATGCTTTCTTTTTTTTACTTTCTCCACAGCTGGAAGCCCACCTATGTAATTCTTAGCAAGCATGAAGAATATTTAAAAAAAGAACTTGAAGCTTTACAACAAGCTACAGAAAATGAGAGGTATCTATGATCATGTGAGATGAGGTTTCTAGCAGTACTACATATTAACCTGCCTAAACTGACTAGCAACTATAGTGCAGTCTGTGTCAAAAAGTTGTAAAATTTTCAGGATAAGTGACTGAGTAATTAAAAGAATTTTTGGTTACCTTATTATGACGTCATATGTTACTTTGTAGTCACCAACAGAATAGGATAAAATATGGCTTCCTCAAATTCAATTGCTTCTGAAACGCCTATTATAATTTTTCAGAACATTGTTCAATTGCCTACAATTTCAAGAAAAGCCCAAGAAATAAAGGCAATGAATGTTTTAGCCTTGGCATAAATATCAGAGCATCTTTACAAGAGTGTAAATAAGTTTTATCTTTGAATAATTTTTTTGCATTTTTTATACATGTCTTCATGTACACTGTGATTTCAGTAGTTTTGGATATTCAGGTTTGGGAAGACTTTTTTGAAAATACACAGATTTTATGTTTTTTTTTTTTTTTAGAAGCACCATTTAATTGAACCTAAGCCTTTAAATTCATATGTGGACTAAGTAAGATAACAATTAGAAGCATTCACACAATCTTATCCTTTTGTTTATTTGTGAATGAATAGCATGTGATTATTAGCATATACAAATTGTACTTTTGTACACTGCTGTATGTTCTTGAAAATAACCACAAAGCATGCAAATTCAATACTAGATCCTGAAAAGCAAGGTGAGTGGTTCAGGAAAGCCTGGTCTAAAACCATTTTAAGAACAGTTGTAGGTAAGTTTCTGGTCAGTATTAATTGCAAATTCAATTCTGTTCAGTAAGTGACATTTCAGTTGTTTCATTTTCATTAATTAGATTCTGCATTTTAAAGAAATGATTAGTTGTGCAATGTAACTGCCTACGTCCAATGGAATAAAGAACAGTCCCTGAAAATTTTCACTGAAAAGTTCAAAATGTGGTGCCCAGTTAACCCTCTATTATTCTCTTTTTCTATTTTTTTTTTCTATTTCTTTCTATTTATTTCTATTTAACACTCAGGTAAAATTGGTCTTAATTTTAGAGAGGTTGCTCACCTTTACTGATCTGCTTGTGAAGTGGAAAAGTTCTAGGGTGCAAATGTCATGGCAGACCCATATAGATATCCAAAAACCAATAGAGGTGCAACTTTAGGTAATTTAAATGTTGGCTTTGATTCTTTTGTCAGTGTTCTTTTTGCCAGTTGTCCAAGACAGCAGAAATAGTATGCCTGATAGCCTTTAATTAACTCAGTTAGTAGCTTATCTGTCTTCTTCCTGTTCAGAGCTCTATATTTGGTGAAAAATAAGGCTAAATTGGCTTTCTATGAGTATATGATTAAGCCATTTTGGCTTTCACTAATTTGAGCTGACAAGCCAAAGAAGCATTACTTTTAAATTGCTTCTTTAGATAACTAGTTTCAATTCCAACATGAAAGTGTTTGATCTGTTTTTCCTGAGCTTAATTATAAGACATCATGACTATACATCATAAAATAAATTTAATTCATGTATTTTACAAAAGTGGTCTCAAATATTGTCCCTCTGTATTTAAGCATTTGATGATATATTCAAATCAACAAGATATGCATTCAGCAAGTTCTGAATATTTAAATTAGGAAGAAAAGTAAGTACATTTAGAACTTTATGCACTGAATGTGCTTTTCAGCCTGGCTTTTGTGGGCACTGAGGACATATTGCTTTAGATAATGGGAATATGTTTTTAAAAGATGGGCATATCAGTTTGCATTTAATTAGGCACTTATGGAGGTTTTAAAAATGTTCTACATTTTTTTGCTGCTATTAGTTTCAAGAACATATAAGAATGCTTATATAAACCGGAAGTTAATTCTGACAATAAGCGGTATGAAGAAGGAAAGAGGAATAACTAACTATCCACATAATGTTCAGGGGTTTTATGGGTGCTGTTCTTTTGCAATTGTCCTCAGATTAAAACTTTTTCTAATTACTTTAATGTGAACTGTGCTGAATCCTAAGTAGCCTAAGTTTAACTGTGTTAACTGGATTACTTGGGAAAAATATTAAAAATAGCGACAATTTCTCAAGACTACTATACTATACTATACTTACTATATATGGCCATAAATACTAATCTGTATAAATTAATTTTTAGGAAAAGAATATAAAGTTTGAGGATTATTTTCAAAAGCTTGAAATGTACCTGCTACAACAAATTACTTATTTATATTTTTAAAATTTATTTGTAATGCATTCTTCATTGTATATCAGTAAATCTCTTTGCTGCTCAGTTACTGTTTGTAGCATCTATTAAATAGAATTGACTATTTTCCACCTTTCATACCTGGGAAATTTTGTACAGTATGCATAAATTTTCAGTAAATCAAGAAACATAGATTCCCGAGACCACCTGTGTAGAAAAACAAACAGATTAATGTCATTTTCTACATGAAGTTTGGGAAGTGTCTGTTCCTTGGTTTCACAGTGTTGAGCTACAACTTCTTTCCCCTAAACAAATGCATTAAACTTAACTCAGTTTAACAGGAACTAGTGCTTGGACTGTAGTTTTATTTGAAAATTAAGATCTTACTTTTTCCCCCCCCTGTGACATTTGTTTTCCTTTTATAAGAGCAGAAGCTTCTACTATTGGATTTGGTCATATATTTTCCTCTCTTCCATTGCCAGGGCTAGCCAGTGGGAGTGTCTGCCTTTAAGTCATCCTGCATTTAAAGGATTAATAGCAGTGTAAGATAAATTGTGTTCTTTAAAGAGGAATACTGTATGCTTCACAATCAGTGAGACCTGTTTCTTAATGTAGGCTTTATTCATGGTGCAAGTAAACAGACGGGTCTCTGGCTTTATTTGCTATTATGCACCGTAATTTGTTCATAAAGGAGTTTCTGCCTAATCTATGGGTGTACTATTAACTTAGTATTTTTAATTTTACCTCTCTGTTGTTTGCATAACCTTTGCCTAGAGGGTAGTATTTCCTGTGCCTTCTGTGATTTTATATTGGCATATTCTAATATCAAGCAACTTTGTGTAATATTTCTTTCTCAGTTAAATGACTAGTTTGCATTAATGATACATGCTGGATGTCTGTAGCTGTGATATCTCTTTATAAACATGAGCCATCTGTATAAACAGTCACCATCAAACTCTTATTATATATTTTGCATACACCTAAATTTATCTTTTGATAATTTGATAGAATATCAACTTTCATAAAAAAGACATAATTTAATTTCAAGCAGTTATTAAGCTTTTGCTTTCAAATGAAGAGAGAAATATAGTTACCAGACACTAGTTGCTATTATTCATAATTTTAAAAACTATTAATAGTTAACTTTTGTCTATGTGGGAAATACAGACTTCTAATAGGTCTATACTTAGATTACCTATGTATTGACATTAAGATCCCAAACCACTTTCTTGACTGCATTATTAATTATTCAGTTTTCTCAAATGATACTACTTTGTATTGGAAATTACTTGTAAAAGAAGTCATGCCGAGCAGCATTATTGGTGTAATAAAAGACTCATCCCAATGAGAAGGTTGAATATTTGATGTATCATTAGCAATTTATCCTGTAAATTCCTTGCCTGAATGAGAAAAGCTGGAAAAAAAAACCCCAGGCTTTTCTAATATAGTCACTGTCATTGATTTAACACAAGAAGATGGCTGTTTTGTGCAACAGCACTGTTCTTTCTGTTCTTTTCGTTCTTTCCAAGATCCATAATATTGATCAATTTTCAGCTCTATGTGTTGAGTTATAACCTATTACTTATGGTATTAATTTGTTTCTGTACTACAGTTTTTTCAAAGGCAGATTTAAAGTTTTAAAAATGTCGTGAACATTAATTGATGCTACCTGCTTCAATAATTTGTAGGTATGTGCTCACACGATGTCAGTGATACTGTATTAGTGTAACTTTAATTTAGATGGCAGTCCTACAAGAAGCTGAACATTCTGGCTCTTTGCCAATTAAACATTTAAGTGTTTGCTTAACCTTAAACATGAATAGTCCTATTGTTTTAGTGTGACTAATGTGTGTGTTTAAGGCTTCCCTTAAACAAGTCAGACACAGATTACTCAGCATCTCCTTGGAGGCAGCTCTTAGTCCAGCGATGCATCAGGCTGCTCTAAATATGAGATGCTAGGCCAAATTCTCTTTTACCACGTTTGATACAGCTCCACTGAAATCAGAGGAGTTGTGCCAATATACACAAACAGAGAATTTGGCCTGCAGTAAGTTTCATGATTATTACACAGGGAAAAAAAGTTGTCGTCTGCCAGGCTGCCTTTGAATATGGTATGGTCTACATTCCTGTCAGAACAATGAGGTTTGACTGTTTTTTACATCATGAGTGTATTCTTTGTTACAGATAGCATAGTCTTCCTTGAAAACAGCTGGAAGATAAAAAATAGAGCCAAATAGTGCTATATTAAATATAATCTGACTTTTTTTCCAGGACAGCAGCAAGTCTAATTGAACTGATGCCATAAATGAATAGGTTTTTCCCTTATAAACAATGGCTTCATGTGAAAAAAATTAAATTACATGTATTTTTATAGGAAAATGTATCAGGATTACATAACCCAGTATAAGGAGATATTGAAGGAATATCGTGAAAAATATGCAGAAACTGCTCTTGCACAGGAGTGTTACAAAAAAAAGAAAGAACTTGAAGAAATCCAAACCAGAGTTTTGAAACAGTTGGAAAAATATAAATTGAAAGAAGGCGCTTGCTTGGATATTCTGGGTACTACTATTATCATTGCTTTTACTGTAGAGCCTATTGGTAGTGCACTGCACATTAAAAGTGCTGTACAGAAATCCTCTGATTGATTTTCCACAGTTTCTCTTAAGCCAATAAAAAGGTCTTTTCTTTGTTACATCATTTTTAGGAAAAAAGGCTGTAGCAAATTGAGACTTTGAACAAGAATTTAAGAGTATACGTACTAATATTGCTTCCTTCAATCCATGAATGTAATGGGGAGAAGTTTGCCATTGAACTTCTTGGGGTAAAAAAATCCTAAAATTACTTCAGAACTAGCCTCTCAAAATTTTAAATTTATTTTTGATTTATTTTTTAGTGCTGTTTTTAATGGCATTACTCTGTTACACTACTACTTCTTTTATGTATACTAAGTGAAGATATGTGCTTCTGGTCTATTAATTTATCTTGTATTTGTAAAGGAAATCAGATTTGTGAACTAATGATCTGAAATTAAATTTCATTTCTGCAGAGCCTGTTCCTTTTAAATCCCTAAATGATTGGGCTATACAGATGTATCCTTGATTTGTAGTGTTTATGTAGTTGACAAGGAAGAAATTTTCTGTTTACCTTTCACAACTTTTTATTAGACAATATAGTAATTATTTATAGATTTATGTTTAGAGTGGCAGCATTAGGATTTTTCTGTGAGAAAATTGAAGGTTAGATAATACTGTTCAGTTTATATCTATGGGAGCATTTTGAGGAAAGAAAGTAAGATTTCACTTAATGACATATCTGTCAAAATGCTTCATCAAGGCGGAGAAGCCTAACTTAAGATAGATTTGAAGATTTGTCTAGGAAATGTAGATTTTTCAGAGCTTTCTGCACCTCTAGCATTTGTGCTTATGGCATAGAGGGGTCAGGGAACTGGTAGTATCCCTTGCTTCAGAAAAGTAATGTTGCAATCTGTATTCCATAACATGAAAGTGCTTCTTCAAGGCACAAAACACAGGAAATTTTAAAGCTTGCTGCAGTTGCTACGCAAGAAGCTATTGAACTGCAAAAAGAAGTAGAGGAGTTAGAAATGAAAATTAATTATTTTAAAAAGGTAACTGTATTTTAGTTTTATTTTATATGAATACGTATATATACCACCATTATAAATACCATCATTGTATTTTCTGAAACATAAAAAAAAAGTAGTGTATTTTCAAGCACACAGAGCAACAGGATGATTCTAGTATTAGTAATTATGTTTCTATAGCATCATGTATGTTTCCTTAGAGAAGAGGGGTCCGTGAATGTAAAGGTTCTTAAAGCTTGCTTTCTTTTGACCTCAGTTCATACCATAATTTCTGTCAAGGCACCGTGTCACTCTGTCAAGGCTGTTTAGTGCTAGCTCAAGAGGGCCAGAGAATACACTTAAAAATATAGCAGGGCAATTCCTCAGTGAGCCCCAGGGCTTGAGTATATTTCACAAGTTCTGCTGGGTTTTAAGGTTTTGTTAAGATGAATGTGTTTAACTAAATATGCTTTACAATAAGAATCACGTACATTCCAACACACCCAAGCCCCCCCCCCCCCCCTCCCCCAGTGTGTGGGTAAATAATGCTCAGAGGTAAAATTGGCTGATTTTAGACAGGAGATCAGCACAGTTCCAACGACTAGAAGAAGCACAGATTCCAAAGGGTTGGTTTTCCAAAAAAGACTGTTAGGACAGCATTTTGACCCACTCCTCTGCGAGGAGGTAAAAGGTCTCTCCTAAACCTGAGTAGCCCAATAGGCCAATCTTGTAGATTTTGGTAATTTTTTGTAGTATTGCATCTGGACATTTTTACCTCTCTGGCCCAGATGTTCAAGGACTCCATTTACTGCTGTGTCCACTTCTGCCAGGCTTATGCTGATAGGAGCATATTGTGCACAGGTGGTGTTTTCTATTCATATTTTGTGATAGTTTGATACTCATAGTTATAAAGTTCCTAATGTGTTATGTGCTTTATTAACATACAGTAAGAAGGGATGTGGTGAATTTATTTATAACTACGAAGGAGACCATGAAAGGAGCTCCTTGTTCTGAACAGATATGTAGAGTCTGTGCTCAGAAACTTCTGTGTTATTCCAGTTGTTACAGTTGGTGCAACAAAAACTATTGCCTCTCTTTAACCTTTTTCTACTTAGTTCTTCAGACAGTCCTGGCTACAAGAACTCTACTACTGTGCACTGATTCATCAGGTTTAGAAAATATTTGCAGCATGTAGCTATAATTTTTCAAGGTTTTTTATTATTTTTATGTTATTTGTTCTTTATCTTTTGAGACGTTTGAAAAGACTACGGAAGATCAAAAGAATTCCAAAATGATTGAAGGAAAAAATCAGAAAAGTCTAGAGAAGTCAAAGGAGTTTAAAGAAAGGTACACTTAAAAATGATTTCTTTACCTTGTTTTTGTCCAGAGTATTATCTTAGCATTTACACAAAGACTGCCACAAACCAGAAATTGTTGTTAAATAATGACTGGCAAGCTTCTCTAACCGTGGTCATGAGATTTAATGATGTAATTTTAAAGGTTTTGTATTTCTTGGTGTTAAGATGGTGGCGAATTTTGATTCATGGAAGCTAAATACATCCGAAACATACTTTTCAAAAGTATTTTATAGAAACCTTTGCTCCTCACAGCTACTGCTGATAGATCTATGTGAATAGTTTAATGAATTTTGAATACAACTACAGTGACCGTGCAGTCAGAGATAGAATACATTAACCCTACTAAATGTGTATTTGGGGAAAAAGAGTCGGGGTTCCACATGCCATTTGTCTTAGCTCTGAACTACTTAAGAAATTTAACTCTTAATTTAGTTCTTAAAAACAAGCATGAGTGAAAGTTTCATAGACAGGATTAATGGCTTAGTAAATTAGTCAGTGGTCATTTACAGCTGGGACTCACTTTAATTTGAGCTCAATTACAATGACTGAAAATCACCATCAGGACTATCTTGCGTTTGTCTGGAGTCCTCGTGACTGTTGAAACATAAGCCTTAGAGCTGACACTTTCAGACCAAAATCCAAATTAAACTGAAGGTATGTCCAAAAGGCTTTGTCCAAGTGATTTTACATTATGATGGGCTTGGAAAAAAAAAATGCTTTTTAGAGCCTTAAATAGGGATTTAGTGGACTATGTCTATAGAAATGTGTAATTTTAATCGTCCCCAAGACCCTTTCCACAGGGGCATTTTAGGTCTTTAATATCTGCTTACAGACCTATGAATTATTGAGGTGATTATTTTTTGTGGTTTAAGACTTTACACCCATTCTACCTTCTTATATCAGTTTTCTGTAATTGTCAAGACCTCAGAAACAAATGTAGGGAAGCAAGAAATCCACTCAGTTTTAAGACTAGATAAAAAAAAAAGATGGGAAGCATTCCCGTTGAATTTTCAAAGAGACCCATGTATATTCAGACTGTAGAAAGCAAAATGCCAATTAAAGACCTGCTGTAAAAGGCAGAGATCTATGCTGTGCACCTGGAGGCATAGGAAGCACTCTGTAGGGCTCCTCATGGAAACGAATTCAAAGGGTGTGTTGCTAGACCTGCCATTTGTATGTTTACCTCCATGTCAGGGAGACTTCAGGTGTTTGTGCCTTCACCTGAAGTTGTGTCTTGATTGCATACAAGTAGATCTTTTTGATGCTTTTACTGAAGCAATAAATCCATGGTTTGCATCACAGTTATAAGATATTGTAAACATTTGACACTATCCTAACTCACATTGCCTTTTAACCTCCATGTGTGCATTTATGTGATGTAGCATATGCTATTAGATCATAACCTGATTATTAATTAATGTTTTTCCTAGAGTCAATTTTAAAGCTTATTTATGTCAAAGATATTAGTAACATCAAGGCTTGTAGAAAATGGCATAAAAATTGTTTTAAAAATCCTTATTTGGTGTTAGCGTATTAAAAAAAACAGTCTTCACTAGAAAGCATAGATGCGTCTGATTAAGTAAGTACGATGTTAAAGATAGGTATATTATGAATCTGCGATTATCAACACTAAAAAAAACACAAACGGAAAATGTGCTAAGATAATAATAGAATCATTTAGGTTGGAAAAGAGTTTTAAGATCACTGAGTCCAACTGTTAATCCAGCACTGCCAAGTCCACCACTAAACCATGCCTCTAAGCACCACATCTATGTGTTTTTTAAACACTTTCAGGGATGGTGATTCCACCATGTCCCTGGGCAACTTCTTCTGATGCTTGACCACACTTTCAATGTGATCAAAGAAAAAACTTTGTAATATAATTCTTGGAAAAATACTTCTAAAGCTGTTTCTGGACTTCTAAATGTAAACATATATGAAGAGTCCACCCTGTGCTGACCACAGCCTCATAGGCAGTTATTAGTTACTGGTTACTATGGCAGCTAGTTATTAAAAGTTCTGCTTCCTAAAGGACTTGCTGGTGTGCGCCTGATCAGAATAGTGAGCATAGCTTCAGTAGAGAGTCCTGGTAAATACCACAGTAGCAGGTGTGATTCTTCATATGCTACAAAGAAGAAACTACTGCTAAGGAAATGGGATTTTATTTTGACTTAAGAATATCTATTTTTTCCTTTGCACTTTAGTAAAAAAAAGTTATCTATTTTGCAGTATGGATCAAAGACTTTTTACCTACTCAGATGTCTACTAACAATATAAAGAAAGAAGGCAAATGATCTTTCTTGTTACTGCAATTTGGACTATTCTGAGCTTCAGTACGCAGTTTGATTTTTCCTTCAATGGTTATTAATTATGTCAGAGAAGATGCACGTGGGTTTTTTTTAAATAGTGTTTTTGGGGAGAGAAGGGAGCAGGTATATAGCATATGCATAATGTTTAACTGCAGGCTTTTTTGGAAGGTTTTTTTTTACTTGAAAAATAAATACCTTAAGTGTTTCCGAGTCCTGTTTGTAACTCTGCCATTGATATATTCTTCTGAATAGATACACATTGTGAAAGAATGCTTTATTTCATGGAGAGTGACTTTTTAGAAATGTAGAGTTGTCTGCTAGGCCCCACAAAAGCTCATGGAAACTGACTCCAGAAACTTTTAAAAACACAATTTGGCATCTTAAGTTCTGTAAAAATAAATGGTTTATGGCAATCTAACTCATGACCTCAGCAGCAGCAGCCTTGTTCAATTCATTTTTGAATGATGATTGTGGTAAAGTGACCAAATAAGCCATTTTGAACAAAGTGAAGCATTTTTAGCCAGCGTTCTGTGCTTAGCTCTGTTTTTATTTCTCCTTGATTTTGTGCTCTCTGCATCATCCATATACACATCTTATTTCCTGTAGTACACATTGCTGACAATATGGGCAATTACTGTAACTGAAAGATTAATAGACATTTGGTAAAAAATCTTTTATTACTCCTGGGTTTTTTGATTGATGCATTAGGTGGTATGTGGTTTATATAGTTTGTTAGGTCTCAGCCCAGCACAGAACTAGGTGTATATGTAACTTTATGGGTGAAGATAGTCCTTTTCATCAGAGTTATTTGACTGAGGTGCATTAATGGTTTTATGTGAGCACAGTTGTGCATGTATATTAGTTTTATGTGTTATTTGGTCCATATATCTTAACCAGTGCTTCTAGTTTGCTATTTTTTAGTAGTGTTGCTAATTTTACTCCACACTACCTTATAAAGTGCATCCCGCATTTTATATTATTTGTATTTATGGAAGATTACAAGAAGAACAAAAAGTCTGACTCAATGCTTCATTTGTTCTGAATAGCATTGTTCAGTCAGCTATAAACCAGATGTTGTAGCTAGAAGCATAGAGGCCTAAGCAGGAATGCCAGGGAAAAAATAAAATAGAACTCATTATTTTAAAAAATGGTAAATGTTCCTGTGCCAAATACCCACTTTATCCTTCATTGTTCTTCTAACCATTGTCTTTCTACACTGTAAAAGGCTATTTACCCTATGCAGATAATTACCCCACAAGTGAAAACACTTGCTGCAGTTTTCTCCTTTGTGTATGTGTTGTGAGTATTCCAATCTCAGAGAGAAAGTGTTTTTGAATGTGAAAATGTGATTTCAGAACTACAATAATGAAGTACTTAAATCAAAGTGTAAACCCCCAAACTACTAATACTTTTCTTTGATATTGACAAAATTTAAGTCAGCAATGTTCTTCTGATTGGGTTATTACTACTTTATGTCTTCCAGTGATACTGTCTGTCTGATATAATTTAAGAAATCTTCAATTTTTATCAGCTGCTGGAGCTGAAGGAGGTAGAACCTCTCGACAGCATGCATCTGCCTTGAAAAGTCCACTTATTTGAAGCAGTTATGTTTTATTATTTCCTTTATTTGGCAAATGTTAATTTTTTTAAAATTTGATTTTCTTTAGGGTATTTGAAGAGAGTGAACATCCATCTTTGCTAAGTGAGAAACATCAGCTGTATAAACCATTACATGTCCCATGCATTCCTAGGAAATTAGTCCAGTCTGTACAGAGTATTAGGTTCTCAACGCAACGAACAGAAACAGGTGCAGTGTGTTTAATGATCTTTTTTGTGAGAATTTTGGATTATTTTTGTGTAAATGAATGGAAACCATGATAAAAAAACCCAGTGAACTGTTCCAACTGTGATAGCTGAAGCCAGGCTTTTGATGGAAGTTGGGTACATACCCGTCTTTATGTTCTGAAAATCTGTGTCTGATTCCTCTTTTATCTGTGCGATGAGTAATGTGACATGTATACCTGGTGCATAGTATCAGAAAAATCTGAAACATATCTTTAGCATGGTTTGCATACATACTTAAATATTAACTGAGTATTATTTCCAGTAAATTGATTGATACTTGCATATTTTGTGATAACTTTCTTTTAGCTCTCTGTTAACAGGAAAATTTATAAGCTTTGTTCCCAAGTTCAGTTTAACAATGCCGTGCTTTGCATGCTTAATCCTATTGACAGTATTAAGTAATATTTATTAATTTAGGGAGAGAAGAAAAAGAAAAATCTATGGAGCTTTCAGTGGCCACTAGCAGTTGTTCCAGCCTTGCAGAAAATTCATCACAGGTATGTAGCTCTCCCACTGGTAAAACCATGGGATTTTATGATCTGTTTTATGTGATTGTTTAAATTCAAAACACTTCAGATATATCTAGTGCTATTATATCTTAGGTAAAATTTGTTAATACTGCAACCAGGACTCTGATCTTAGTAATCATAATAAAAATCTTTCTTTGATACCTTTTCATTCTGAAAATATCTATGTTCTTAGAAAGTGCAACTGGTAGTCATAGAAGCATTCTAATGCCAAACTTGAGGTGGACCATCTATCCAATTAATTTTGTATAATAGTTTTTAAAATTTAGAATAAACTTTGAGGATTCACTGGGTTGTATGTAGCAAACTTTTGGAATTCTAAAGAAGGAATGTAATTTATTAGTGACTAATTGTCAGCCATCTACTCCATAATGAAGGATTTAATAAAAGACATAAAAGGATGTTATACAGGACTGCCTACATTTAACAGCTGAGTTCCAGAAACAAAAATCTGGGCTGAGAGGAATAAACCCACAAGCAGCATTGCTTTTTTATACACTTGAGGTATCCACAATTACATTTTCCATCTGTCACCCATAAACAAATAGTTCCTATGGCACTTTTTTGAAAAGGTGAAGTGTATTGCAGCTCATTATCTTAAATATACAGACACATTAAACCAATTCAGAAACAAGCTGGAGGAACAACTTGCACACTTACGAAAACCACTGATAAAATCTCAAGTGCAAGGATATTCATAGGATCAATAGACTGTTAAATATAAAAGGAGTACTCAGATAAGGTAAGGCCGTAGGAGATAAGTAGTTTGCAACTGTATTTGCTGTGCAGAAGCTTGGGGAAGTTTCTATATTGACACTTTTCTTCATAAGGGGCATCTCACTGTACCTATTTAAAACCAAATTTTAATGAACAGCAAAAATTGTCAAGTAAAAAATTAACAGAACTAGTTGTGATTTTCTTAAGAATTTCAAGGGAACTGAAGGATGAAGTGAGTGAACAGTTTAGAGTGGAGTCTGTAGTAGAAGAAGCAGCCTTTGTAAGACAAGACAACATGAAGGACCATGGCTAGACTGAGTGGAACAAGACCAGAAGAAATTTCAAGCAATTCTGATTTGTGACTGGTTGAGGGAGTTGGACATGATGAGGATGATGGAAGGGCTGTTGCCAGGGTAATCCAGAGTTGAGGATGGGAATCTGGGACCTAGAATTGCACTTACAGAAGAGCAGGAAGCAGTAAGTCAAGGTTAAGGGAACTTTAAGGAAGGGTGATGGCAGCAAGGGAAAGAAGGTGGAGTCTGAGGAAAACCGAAAAGATTGGAAGAAAGAAGGTTGCTATGCTTCAGAAGAGGCATGATGTAAACTATAGGAGTGGCAGTCAGATTCTGCATAACCAGCCCTTTTGTCCCCCACCCTGAACTGAATTCAATTTGGTACATTTTGCCAACTAAAACCAAACCAGAACTAGCAGGTTCCTGTGAAATAATGTGTTATTTGATGCCAAGGCATAGACTCCTAGTGCCAGTCTGCCCTTAAGGTGCACATACAGGCTACATGTAACAGTTAGGCCTTCTGATCTGATGAAAATCTGTGAAGTGGGAGTAATGCCATGTTTTCTGCAGTTTTTCAGTCCACACATGAGATGTATTCACTGATGTGCATACTTACTTTGGCCTTTAGAGGTGGAGACATGCCTGGCTCCAGCCCTTTCTGCGTTGCCAAGCAGAAGCAACTTGGCTGCAGTCATAGCAAGCCTGGATATAGTCTGTAAATAATGTGATGTTATTTGTGCAACAGAAAAGTTAATTATTCAGATCTAGTTATCAGTGCTGTGAATGAGACTTTATAAAAAAATTATAGAAGCAGTTTTGGGTATCATGCTGTTAAAATGCAGGTAAAGATAAGCAATACAAGTTATGTTGCCTGACCCCTAAAGACTGGTTAGGGGTCAGGCAAATCCCTAAAAGAAGGGTTTTCCACAATCTAAGGAGAAATCAGAGTGATATTGTTGAAGTGACAGTTTCATATACTGCTCATTTGAATCTTTTACTATGTTTTAGATGGTTATTGACACTGCAGAGACTAATAACCCACAAATTGCCCAAGTTCCATCAACAGCAAACTTACAAAACCAAATGCAACTCAGGTAAATTTCTTCCATAAATAGTTTTCATTCTTGAGATTGAGGTTTATGGAAATAATCCATATTTAGACAAACAATAATTTTTGGTTTTAGACTGGTAATTCCTGCAAAGCAGATGACTTCCAGTCAACAGTTTGAGAGTGAAAGTGCAACAACAGGTAAAGTACCACTGTCTTTTTTTGATAGGTTGGTTGTGCTGTTACTATATGCTGGATCACATAATTAGACAAAGTTCTAGGGGCCAAATTTTCATTCTGGTATTAAGTGAGCCACCATTTATATTCCTTTTCCACCTTGATTATTTAGTTTGAACTTTTAAACATAGCAGACATGCAATTTCCTAATTTAAATAGAGACTAAACTGCTCAGTAATGTGGGATTCATTCTGCATTAACCATTGTTAATAAAAGGAAGCTTCCAGCATCTCTTGTAAATCCACGCTCTAGTCTCAGATTACTTGGGTAAAATGAAATCTGGTGTGAAAGTCTGCCCACAAGGCATGAGAAAATGCAAAGAAAAGGGATATAGTAAACTCAGTAATTTAGGAATCTTGATGCATCAGTCTAAGATTATTAAAGATGAAAATTATCTTGAGAATTACATACAGAATGTGTACAAAACCAAAACAGGGTAGTTACAAATACAGCTATAGTTTTTTAAATCACAAGACACTGAGCTTCAGTTTAAATGTATTTTTTCTAATTATGCTGCCACTTCAGATGCATGTCAGAAATTATAATCTTTTTTTTTTTTTTAAATAGAATCCTAATTACATGTCCTGAAACACAGCATCTTAATCCACAGTGCCTGAAATGTTGCACCACCTGAAGCTTGAAAGTCTGATAGCATTCTTCTAATTTCTTACCCTGGCTTTTGCCCAATTCTTTAAGACACTTCATCAGTGTCATGTGGATGTGCTTTTTATATTGTTTCCACCTGGTTTCTATTGACTGATATTAGCACTCTCAGAGGGCAGTAGCTGGATTAGACAAACAGCACTCTCAGGGAGCAATAAGTAGGTTTGAAGAACATACCAAACCATATGAAGCAGCCTAAGCATTGCTGTAACGATAGCGAGTAAGTGGCAGAATGAGAGGTATTATGGACGTAGCTACGAAGTGGGTTATTATAATAAAAACTACAGTCAGAACACTTCCTTACCAATTGCAATGCCAAGTTAGTAACCCTTTCTCAAGGATTCTTTCACCACAACATAATTCTTATTTATCTGTTCAAAATGCTGTTATAATAAAAGCAGTGCTGTCTTTTTTGTATAGCAAACCAAGAGGCCAAATGTGGTGATAAAGAAGCAGAAGATGAGCCAAAGGATTCTTTGTATATACCTCAAGTAAGCAAAGCATTTCTACATCATAAGTAATTATTTTATTTAGAATAGTCAAAGTGTCTTGTCATATTTGAATCTTTTGGCAAGAGGTAAATCTCAGAAATCAGCAAAGTGACTCATTATAAAGCACCTAACAGGTGAGAAGCCAGTCAGTGCCTTCTGATTACTAATACAGTGATCATTGCCCTTGTTCATGTCAGCGTTTTGGGGGTTTTTATGCTACCTTAACAACAGGCTATTTAGGATGACTATGCTATTCACATCATAATTTTCATCAGTGTGAGCTGATGAAACCTTTTAAAAAAATGTTTGCATTTGAGACTCATTTCTCCCACAAAACTATAGTAAATAAGCTCTGTGCTAGCTGCAGAGTCTGTGTAGCTCCATTGGCACTGCTTTTACTAGCTGTGCCTGAATGTGAGATCAAGCTCACCACACCATAATATTGAAGCCAGATGTGTGTACAGTTGGCATATATAGGTGGTATCAAGACGTGGTTTAACACTGGCCAACAGCTAAGCAGCACACATCCACTTGCTCACTCCCTACACAGTGGGATGGGGAAGAGAATCAGAAGGGTAAAAGCGCAAAAACTTGTGGGTTGAGATAAAGACAGTTTAATAGGTATAGCAAAAGCTGTGCATGCCAGCAAAACAACATGAGCAATTCATTCACTACATTCCACCTACAGTGTTTATCCATTTACAGGAATGCAGGTCTTCATCACATGTAACAGTTACCTGGGAAGACAGATGCTGTAACTCCAAATATCCCCTCCTTCTTCCCTGCAGCTTTTATTGCTAAGCATGACATTGTATGGTGTGCAATACCCCTTTGGTCAGCTGGGCTGACCTAGCTGTGTCCGCTCCCAGCTGTGTCCCCTCCCAACTGCTTGTGCATCTCCAACGTATACTCAGTGGCGGGGCAGCATCAGAAACAGAAAAGGCCTTGATGTTGTGTGAGCACTGTTCAGCAATCACTAAAACATCCTTGTGTTATCAACACTGTTTTCGTCACAAATCCAAACTACAGCATCATACAAGCTATGAACTCTCAGCCAAAACCAGTGCACAAAGATCAAGTTTGAGATCTCATCTTATGGTTGGCTCAATACAGGCTGACGCCTGCAGGCAGCTGGTGGAGAAGAATGTCTTTAAAACAGCATTGGGTCTGGTGGAAGTAGCTCCACAGAATCCAAGTGTACATTCACATTTAACATTTGCTGAGGAAAAGGAACTATCTCAGTCAACTGAAATATATTCTGATGGTGCTGTTCCTTCATTTCACTAGGGAGTATCAAGAGGACTCCAGTGTGACTTGAAGTGTCATGCTAAGACATACTTTAGAGTGGAATAGTTCTTTTATTCAAAATCAGTGTTTTCAGTCAGTTCATGAGTGTGTTTATTTTTTGGATGAAAATTTTCATACACAGATTCATTCACAAGAGGCCCATTTTAAATTAGATAAATTAAGGCTACAGTTTTAAGTATGGTGAATATGTCACTGAGCATTTTATTAAAATACTTTTATTTTTAATGAGAATAAAAATAACTAACCAACCCTAAAACTTATAATGCATTTATTTATAGGTAAATGGACCAATGATATTTTTGGGAAATTTTATGTGCTATAAACTTTAATGTATTTTTTTTTAATAGGGCATACAGACATATTTTGAGTCAAATGAAGATAATCCTGACACAGCAGAAGAAAGTGCAGAACATTTTTTAAGAACACCTGAAACACCTGCATTTGTAGGAACACCTGACTCAAAGGGGAAGAAAACTCGGTTCTCTAAAACACCTCCATTTGACTTGTATGATATCAGCTGTTATTCTGATTTTGAGCAAAGTTGTATTGATGTTGATTGTATAAACATTTCTGCTATTTTTGAAAGATACTATAGAAAGACTTTTTTAGAAAGCTCTTCTGAAAATATTTGATTTGTTTTTGAGTTATGCTAGGTAATTTATTAGATTTTCCTCTTACAATGTCATTTCCACTTGAAGCTGTTTTGAAAGTGGGGGACTGCTTAGAAATATACAAGACATAGGTTCTTTGTAGCTCCTTTGCTAAAGTTGTTGTATTTTCTTGCAGTAATATTTGTTACACCCTGTTCTATCTTTAAACATTTTTTTTGGTAAAAAGGTAGGGAATTGGTGAGAATACCACCTCACTTTGATATAAATGGTTGTGTTATTCATTCTGTGTTGCAAGAAGCAATTATTGATGGAACATATGGGAATCTAAAAAAGTGACAAAACAGAAAAAGAAAAAATAGAACAAAAAATCTGTCTTGTCTACTTTTAAAAACTAGTAATATAATTTCTTCCTTTCTGTCTTTACAGCATTCAGAGTTTAGGTTGTGAAGAAGGAACATCAAAATCTCCTGCTTTCTTTTCTCTTGTGAACTTCTCCCAGAAGTCACCTGGCTTTAATTTATTTGACTTTTCTGTGTTTGGGGCAGAAAATTCATGTGATGAGGTAAAAATAAGTACTTGAGAATATTAAATTTCCACAAAGCAAAATATGCTAAGCACACAGGATTGACAGTGAATGAGGTTTTTGAGACTGGTTGTTTTTGTGGCAAATAATTTTTTTTACTGGCTTACTTAATTTTACATTCGATATCCTCTGAAAATACTTATCTCCTTTCCTGGTGATCCCCCTGTGATGACTTCTGATCAAGTATGAATCATTTCCATATGGGCAAGATTGGATCTTGTGCAAACATACAGCCCACTAGATTCACAAAAAGACTGCTGGTTCAGCATTGCAATGCAAAACTTTAGGTGCCCTAGGAAAATTCACAACTTGCATGCCTGTCCTATGTGGTTTTGTCATGCTGAAGCGGGGAATCAGATACTTAAAATTCTACCTGCCCCCCCCCCCCCTCCATTTTTCACAAAATGCAGAACACTGAGAAAGGGAATGAAGGGCTATTTATTAGGAGTACTGGAGAACAAATATGGATTAGCTATACTTAAATGGAGGAGACAGGTAGGCAACTAATTGGAATAGGGAGTGGAATCCAGCTCTTCCTTTTTCTTTGCAGGTCCCCTAGTTAGAGAGCTCTAGAGTAATTTTTACTCTCTTGGGCTAATAGGTAGATAACTGAGTATTTAGGGTAGATGTGTGTCAGTGCATATCAGGTATCACTGGCTGGCAATGTCGTTTCAAACCCTGTTATAGAAATAAGGGATTTGAACACAGGTATCTCCTATTTCAATGGGTGGGCTCAGTCTTGAGGTTACTAGGTAAAAGCTGAAGGAGGGAAGAAGAAAAGCATCATTTTGTCTTGTGTTTGCAAGATGTGTGTTGTTGAGATTTCCTAGCATCAGCTGCCTGTAGGAGAGAATACACTGGTGAGTAGTTAGTGAATTGTTTAGGAATGAGGTAGGTATTAAGTTACCTAGTGCTGTCAGAACCCATGTTATTTTGTGCCTGCTCAGAGGCAGAAACCAAGAATTTATTAGCCTGTACTAGTCACATGGGATTCTCTGAAGTTAGATGGGAGTTTTGAAGGACCTAAGTATCTATTATAAATCTAGCCTAAGAACTACTCTCAAGAGTGATGAGTGGTTATTCAGCTACTCTTTCTGGCAATATCAGGTCCTACTCAGTAGGCAGTAATTATGTTGTTGCTTAGAGGTTTTTCTAAAATGTCACAGAATGAAATAATTTTGCATCTTTTCAGTTTAAAAAGCCAGATCAGATTTTGTTCTGTTCTCAACCCGATGCTTTTTCCATAAGAATGGCAGGAGAGTATTTGCAGATGTAAGTGAATATGATGAAACATATCTCATCAAAGAGTTTACCTTGCAGCTTTAGGGACTGATACATACATTTAAATGCAGATTTTGCGAAGGCTGCTAACATTCACTGGGACAGTGTCTTTCTCACCAAAAGTGAATGAACTAATTACATTAGAGCTTATCTTTTGTGTTTCTCGTGTGTTAAATAAAATGGCTGTTTAAATTTCAGACAGAGGAAAGTTATTCTGTGGGAAATTTGAACCCTCTCTCCCCACACAAAGATACTGGTAAGTCTGAATCAGATGTATTTGCGTATACCAGCTGTCTTCTACTGGTGCTTCTGTGACTAACAAGCTCGTGAGCCTGCTTAATAGGGCACCTTTGGTTGTCTAAAAAGGTGTTCAGTGGTGATACAGTCGTTTATTATGTTCATTTGTGGTTTGTCTAACTTAAGTCTTTCCCTGCACATTTGGCTTCAGATATATGAGATGTCATGAAAAAAAGAGGTATGAGAAAGGAATAGGAATAGTGTTATGTGTGTTTGAAGCAAACTGAGAGAACCTGCAAGGGAGAAAAAAAATTCAAATGTCAAAGCTTTTCCACTGATGAAAACAACAGGGTTTTTTGAATGTAAAAAAGCTACAGTATTTAGTAAATGCTGCTTTTTAACTTGAGGCTACCAGCTTAGTATTGTAAAGAGTACATCTTTTGGGTTTTTTCGCCCCCTCAACTAGAATGAAAATAACGTTTTCATTTAATTAAAGAAATGTTGACAGTAAACTGACTTCCATCATTTTAAACTGTTGGAGGTATGCAATGTAAAAACAGCACAAGTAAAAGTGAGGAGAATCAGACTTAATAAACAGTGTCTTCCACTTAGTATTAAGTGAGCTATGCATTTTTACACATTCTGTGTGAAATCCTGGCTTTACTGAAATAAAAATTTTCACGATATCAATAGGATCAAAACTTATTCTTGATCAAACAGTTTTCTGAAGGGAACTGTAACTACTTTTTTTTGAGGTGTGGCAAGTTCAAAGGTACTTTTTTTTGAAGTGATGAGTATAAGGTTATATGCATATATAACTGTTGCAGAGAACAGTGTGTGACTTTTGTGTTACTAAATATAAAACTCATGTATTTTTCTGTCAGTAGCTTTGTTTCTCAGAGTGTTTTAGTGGCTGGTGGCATTGTTTGCTAGAGAAGAAAGAATCTGCAAAAATGTATCAGTTATCAAAGACTGCTGCTTAGTATTCTAAATATTTTGCCTAGTATATCATGCAGAAGTGTTTTGTTGTTCTAAATCATTCAAGTACTTCACACTTCATTCTATGCAGATTCTAGTAACGCCCTCCTGGAAGTACCATTTCTAGTGCAGAAATAAACACACAACGTAGGCTGATACTTGGCAGGGTGTTGAGTACAATATTGTTAAAGAAACATATTATGCTGAATGCAGTATTCTTACAGTAGATTTAATCTAACAATAAATATAATATGTATTCCATATAGGAAGCTTGTTTGGGAAATCAGAAAGTGAGGATGCATTTGCTTTTCCCTTCCCCTCGGAATCAACTTCTCATGCATTTGGAGATGGAAAAGATGACTTTAGTTTTCCATTTGCATTTGGACAGGATCAGAGATCATCACAGTCTCCTTCTGTGAAAGGTTTTCATTCTTCCTTACAAAATACAAAGCCATTTACGTTCTTTTGAATACCTTTGACTTCCTTTTAAATTTTTTTCCTACTTAGCCTTGACAAATGTTTTCAGTTTCTTAACTTAAAGTACAAAGCATTTCATCTTCTCCTTTCATTTCATGTAAGAATACATTATTGCAATTGCTGCAATTCTATGTTTATGTTCATCAAGCACATATGCTTTGAGATGTAGCTTTTAGTTTTCTTACTTATTTTCTATATACATTGTTTTCATAAAATGTTATGGAACTTTCTTGCTAAACTGGCACTGAGAAGCAGCAGAAATATCATTTTACAGTAATGTGTCAAGTTAATTCAACATCTGTAAGAGCGTCTAAACTTCTAGATGAGTACTCTCAGCCTCTGATATAAACCAAATAACTTGTGTTGGAGTAACTGTTTATTGTAGCTGTAAAAGCTGAATTTGAGTTAAAACCGATGTTTTTAAATTGTTACATTTATAACATTTTTGAAATAAATATTACTGTTGATTTTATGTAAAGTTTTGTAGGTATTTCTTAATATTGGAAGTGAAATGTAATTATAATACTGAACATTTCAACTTCTATCTTTCTAACTTGAAACACTGAAAGCAAGTTCCTTCCTCTTTATCTAGTATTTTTTAAAAAACCTCTCCAACAACAAAAACCCAAAAGCAGACAGTTCCCAAAGTCTAACTTTTGTCAGTACACCTATATCCGCCAGTTCTCCACAAATGGCTCCTTATGGAATGGCTGGCTATAAAGACAGTATCAGGGTTACTCAGCAAGGAATGCTGTTCTGAGCCACCACAGCGCTGTGTCCTGTGAATCCCTCAGAACCATGTTCTCTAAACCCAGCAGTTGCACATTTATGACCTTTGAAGGAAATACCAGATCACTTTTGAGTTTTTTCCCCGTTACATGTGAAATGTAAGTTACTGATTTTTGAAACTCTATGAATTTGTAAGGGAAATGGGGTTTCTCAGTCACTTACTATGAAGTAACCACCATGCCTGACAGCAGGCAAGCAAAATGCTGAAATGGAAGCAAAGCAAATAAAGAATAGACCCCGTCATTCAGCAGACTTCACAGAAGACATTGCAAATGCACAAACTGATTGGAAGGGCACGTGGACTGAGCGGAACAAGTTCACAAAAAGCATCCTACCAGTATAGTCTGCACAGCCTGCCAATAAAATGTCAGCAGAGTGCAAAGGGGATTCTTTTTAGAAGAATCCCCTTCCCTCTGCTGACCTGCAAAGCCCTAAATGACCAAAAGCTTGGTTACATATGCCACTATTTCTCTTCTGCCAAACTCCTGAATGCCTTGGGACTTCTGTGCAGTTCAGCTTCTCCTTAAGTACTTGTGCCTAGAGATTTGTGAAAGTTGGATTTTTTTATTTTATTTTTTTTTTACTGGAGAGGGATTCAGGAAGGTTTAGTGAAGTGCTGCTGAGATCTGGCTAATAAGAAGTGAGACACAGGGATTTCATGAACTTTATGCTCTCCAAATGAGGGTTTCCATGTTAATCTATTTAAAACTTTTTCTGATCTACTACGTACCTCTGAATATGAAAAACATAAGCTAGAAGCAAGTTTAAGAGCCTATCTATGTTATTTGGGGTAGTGGTTTATGGTACGCTACTGGCACATCTTTTGAAATCATTTAGAAAGCTGGAAAGTACAATTTTTTTTTTTTTGCTCAGTTATTCCATACCTGAAGCTTGCTTTCCTGCCTTCTGATGAATTCTGTCATCCACGTCTCTGACATTACAGTCTGGTAGTCAAGGCTGCTGGCTGAAGTGGGAGAAACCATAGTTCTCGGTCTTTCTGGGTGTTTACTTACACAAATTGGATAGGCTGATGAATAACATAAAAGAGAAAGCTACTTCAGAAAAGGCAACCACTCAGTATTTGGGATACTTTCCTGAAATCTGAGATCATGAACTGCTTATAAACATACACTGAGATTTTTCGTTAGTATCTGTCAAATTCTCCCTAGAAATGATCCCTTGTTATTATGCCTATAAAATCAATAGCAGTTATGTTGCTGGACTGCCAAGCCTAGCATGTATCTCCCTGACCAATGTATTTTTGTTTTGTCCTTTACATACACACCTGACTACACTTATCTGAAAGCATAGACAGGGTCCTCTTGTCAGTGTAGCAGGGGCTGCTTGAGAGCAAAGGGCTATTTGTTCATTACCACTTGTTATTTGCAGTTACTGCCGCTGTGGTGCAGATGCAGTAAATGGACTGTGCAGTTTTTCCTCATTCCTTAATGTGAAATAAGTAAGTTTAATTTGTATCACTGTTGAAAGTGTGGAAGGCTAACTTGGCTCACCCTGTACTCCAGTAGGTGAAGAACAGGTGTTACTCACACAACTAGAACTTAGGGACCAGTAACCTCCAGCAGTGGGATAGTGATGGCAGGTGGGAGCTGTAATCTCTTAGAAGTGGTGCAGGCGTCTGCAAAGTGGTAATACGGTTATACTGTGTACTTCTGCTGTGAATCTTTGAAGGTGGGGGTTGCCTTCTTGTTCTATTGCACCTAGTAAAATAGAGTTCAGGTTCACATTGAAGCCCTAAGGTAAGAACAATAAAACCCCTCTCTTAAATAGGCAGAGCAGGGGTTTGACTTTGAATCTTATATGAGTATCCTAACCAGAAGGCAAACGTTTATTTAGGGCCCTGATACCTTTCCTGTTCCATTTAAGTTTTTAATGATGTTTTTGACAGAAAACTATTTAACTTGAAAATTCCTTGTAAAAGCTAGTGTATCACCCAGGATTAAGTCAGTGCTGGTTAAATACTTTGTGTGACCAAAATGGTAGGAAATATTATGATATTTGAATAAATTAATTTTGTAATTTGTTGAGTAAAATTTTTTAAGTGAAGAATGAAATTTACACTCTTATCTGCTGCTGCCAGGAGGAAGAAACTGACACCTCAGCTTTCTTTCTCCCACAGAAATAATACCTGTGTGGAGATGTCCTTTTTCTGATCAGAAATAACACAAAGAGCATTTCTACACTTTTGCCTTGTTGTGTGAAGTGGTCTTCCAGTAAAAAAAAATTCATTATAATTTTTAAGGTGATAAAACTCTTTGTCTGGAGACCCATCTACTATTTTACTGTTAATTTTACTGAGGCATAACTGTAAAGCATGCTTATAGACATTCCAGGATATTTGGCTGACAAATAAGCAATGGCTGGATAGGTTTGATACTAAAAAAAATAACTAGGAGGTAAAGACTAATGGAATGACTTCCAGCAATTGTGGGATATACCATTAATTTTAATGTAGTGCTGTTTTATGGCTTCACACACCACCTTTGATAACTCTTACCACTTAAAAATCAGGTTTCCAGTTAAGAGCAATTTATTAATTTTCTGTAACTTCAGCCTAGATCTATCACTCTAAAGCATATATGCACAGCATAGCATTCTTCAGGACAAACTTCATTGTGCTGTTGTGTAGAATGCTCAAGGTGATAAAAACACAAGGGTTCCTTAATTTTGTGTCAGAAAAACATTCAAGTGTGGATGGGGCATGTGATAGTGTTAAAACTGGTTCTTTACCATATTAACTTTTCAATTGTAACATTGTTTTAATACTTTGAGGAAAAAAATTGTATATAGCATTGTAGCCTCATGTCATATAATTGGTCACTCATTTTATGTGTAGTATAGTAAGAGCTACCAGAATTCTGAGTTACAACTTACAGCGCTGTTTAAAGAACATTAAATAGAGCCGTGGCTCTATTTCTAGCTACTTGTTAAGATTGATAGTAGGGTGCAAAAAATATGACCTGGATCTTTAAACATAGAACAATTAATTAAAAGCCTGATTTCAGTGGCAACTGTTCACAGTCCGAGTTGCAGTCTTTCCACAAAATTCAAGAAAATTACTGCACCGAACCCCACTGAAATTTTGCACGTGGCTGGCTGCCCAGTCTGGGCCCTATACAAAGAAAAAATTTTTATTTTATTTTTCATGTAAAGACTCTGAATATAATTAAAACTTAATGTTGCAAGTAAAGGGGCATCGCTGGATATATGTGGGTAAATGCAAACTTTGGGCACAGGCATGGAAGAAGCAGCATTGCACTGTAAGAAAACAATCTTACACGATAGCATTAATATGCTTAAGCATTTCAAGGAAATAAGCTCTAAGTGCTACTTATTGTAACAGCTTGGAATATGTAGACTTACAGTATTACGTGGCAGTAACCTCCCCAGCACAAGGCTGATTGCAGGGTAGCAAGAGTTGGCTAATCCTTTTCGGCCAATGACATAAAGCAAGGATTAGTTTTTCATTTACTGCAACTGAGTGGGTCATTAGGATCCAAAGACGCTAATGAGCCTGAACAGGCAATTGGATTCTGATTTCAAAGTTATGGGCTAGTTTAAAAGGAGGTGATTGTGTCTTTTAATGATTTAAAACATGATGTTTCACTGACCTTTTTCCTGAAAAAAATGAATGAAGGATATAACCGTGTAACACAAACTTGGAATGCTGATTTTTTCTCTTGGAACTTGAGTTGTTGCCAGATACATTGCCTTAGAGGCTGAATGGCTCATTTAGAAATATCTCTGTTGCCTTGCTTTTATGTTCTGCTCTTGATGTCTCCAGAGTTGACACAAGTCACATGCAATCAAGTCTATATTCCTGGTGGACAGGCACTGTCCTAATATTCTCTGACTCACACCCAGGTTGTTTGCAGCTCAGCAGTTCTGCTTCCAGACACATTACTTTGTGTTCTGATGCTAACATCTTGCTGAGAAATTGCCTCTTGGCACGTTGTTTCTTGAATCCTGTACCTTGCTTGATTTGATGTGAAGATGATGCTCTTTTTAGCACTTGCAACACGTTACCTTTGGAAAGGTAAATTTTTCCCCTCACCTTGCTACATCTCAGATTTTCTTCTTTTCAATAGTCATTTGAATTCAGCAATAATAGGTAGCTTGTAATTGGTTTCATTCAAATCAAAAGATGCTTCCAAAAGGGTATAAAATAAAATATCAAAAGATGGACACTTCTGTATTAATAGAATGTTTAAACATATACAAAAGGCAAATGCTTTCAATGTTACAATTCCCCAGGAGAAATAGTGTCAAATGTTTTAATAACATAAACTTAATTTTCTGTATTGTACCACAATCCACAAAGCAGCCACAAAATCATTTCATGCAGTAGAGGACTTACTCCATAATCCTTTGAGATGTGGGTTGGGGAAAATCAAGGAAAGAAGTACAGAGCTAAGTCAAAAAAAGAGTTCATGCTACTGGGGAACCAGCTGTTACAACTGGTGGGAAGCTTGGTATTTGACAGCCCATGCAGCTTGGTAGTTGACATGCCATACTGAAGCTCAGTTCGGAGCTTGCAGGTCTTCTCTGCTCCCTTCTGCTGGAGCAGGACTGCCTTGAGCTGAGTGTGGTCTCTTGCTGCTTTTTTCTTTTTCTTGAGGCACGTGTTTGGTTAGTTTTACTATTTCCACAAAATGCATGATGCTGTGATCAGTGATGTTGCTCACTGCCACAGCTGCAAACGGCTCATGTCTAGAATCTGTGGGTATCAGAAATGGTTAAAAATATTTCTTAAGAATTATCCACAGAGCCCTTTTTAAGCAATGTTTCCATTACATTTCAGGGAGGTGCCAAACCTCTGAAGCACTCTACTAGCCGTTATCCAAGCAGGACTGGTGTGCACCACAATTTCAAATCATGCCATATGGATTGACAAATGTCACTGGATACAATACATACTTCAAGGTGATTTTTTGTCTTGGGAATCTTGCCCTGAACACTTGACCAGTCATGTTTCTCACTGCTACATGTATTGAAGGACTTATCATATGCAGCTGCCTCTTTCTTTTTCTCCCCCAAAGTTGGAAGAGGCTCTCGGAAATATGCCAGTATTACCAATGCGATCTTAGAGGTGAGATGTTAAAACTTCAGACCCTGACTACCTGTGCTTATTGCAAACCCATTGCTTACCGTTGCTGGTTTTTTGTTTGTTGTAAGAAGAGTAATGCAGAACATGGCTTATTAGGTTTATTTCCCCCCCCCCCCCCATCTTGAACTAATACTTGTGACTCATCGTCAGGGGCCAAAGAGCAGTCGAGTTCTGATAAAAAAGATGTAAATCACAGATTATGTGGAAACTAACACTGAACTTCAGAGGTGCTTTTAAACTTAAGTTGGCCATCATCCAGAGCACTTGAAAGAAGCTGGTTCTTTGAAGTAGGTCCTGACTTCATGTAAACTCCCACTTTAACTTGGATTCTGCACTTACCAGGTTTCAAAAAAATAGACAATTTTTTTTTGCTAGCACAGGAGAAGCATTCTGATTGCAAAACCAGTGTGATAACTGTTGGATAGATTTTTCTGCTTTAGGCTTACTTCATAGACCTGAGAGCTGTGAGAGTGGCTCTACACTGTGGGGTTTGGCGGCATTGATGTTGTTGCTGCATAAGCTTGTAGTTCTCATTTGTCAATTACAAATTAATATAGTACAGTAGTGACTAAAAATTATAATCTGCTGAGTGCGTGGTGCCACATATGGTAAGAATGTAGTGTTATCGCTTACAGAGTTGTATCAAAATTACCAATTGTAGTGACAATTTTTTTGATGAATTGCTGAAAAACCCAATAGTTTGAACGGAACAGATTAATTGTCCAGATTGCACTTTTAAATGGTCCTGAGATATTATTGGTGCTTATCAATAGGACACTTGGATTACTTGTCTGATGTTGCATTGAAACTATAGATCTGCCTTAGGTGACTCTATTGCCATGTTATCACAGTCACTGAGCATCTCACAATCCCCAGTAACATAAGGGAAAAAAAGTAACATGAGGAAATGGGTTTGGTGTCAATTTGTTGAGAGGCACTGGATTATTGTAAGCTTCCCACAGGTCTACAAGTGGGATCACAAGCAAGAATATTAGCTCACATCTTCTGAAACTGTTGCTACTGCTTGGACCGCTGGACTGTCTATGGGTAAGTAAAACACATTTATCTCTGTGGCTGGCAATAGTAATTTTTCCAACAGCTATACATTCACAGAAAAGAATTAAAAATATTAATGGTAGGCAAGAGATTTTTGTGCTAACATCAGGGGACCAGAAGAGTTTCCTTTCTGAAGAATCAGAAACATTGCATCAGACTGAGAGACCAAAACGTCTGTGGGTTTGGCCTAAAGTGTATGCGCTGCCTGTGTCACTACGATAACCAGGGTTTGTGGGGGGATGAAAGGTCCACGCATACCATCTGCTCATGTCCCTGTGCTGATTTTGGAGAAGGAGGAAAGCACAGATGATCTAAAACAGAAGAATTCCTGTGATACCAAAATTGCTTTAGTGTTACCTTGGGTATCTCTGTGATACACAGCAAAAGCAAAGGGTTGAGGCGTAAGTCTTTTTCAGTTTGCAAATTACAAATTCACAGCAGCGTAAGGCTGGCAGCAGCATACACTGCTTTGCATGTTTATTGCAGCTAGCTCACGTATTGCAGTGTCAATATTTTAACAGGGAACATTTTGCATCACAAAAAAAAAAAAAAAGACAGACGCTCGAGTAGATGATGCTGTGTGTATTGCAGTTCCTTTTGTTGAGTTTTATCTGAGCTGACACTACTGGAATAAAGCAGATTGTCAAAGGCTGGGCAGAATGCAGAATGCTTTAATCATTTGCAAGTATTGGCATAAAGTAAAATAATCATTTGAATTTCTGTTTTCTGTCTTTTGCGGCTTACATTGTCAGTTATGGTGATGTTTTTGACAAGGGAGTGCTGCTGGGTTAGTGATTTCTTCCAGAGCTTCAGAAATAGTTAAGTTGTCTGTTATTATCATCATATCAAGACTGACAGTTGATGGTCAGTGCTTAGATATTGTCTTGGTAAATTATAAAATGAAATTAAGAGCAGTAAATGCATCTCTCTGTTTTTATAAGGTTAATTCCATGGGATTATTTGTCATGTGTTTATATTCAGACTTGGTAGAATTCTTGGTACTTGTGAAATTGTGCAGAACAACTTCAGAGAATAGTGTGGGGTTTTTTCTGTAACAAAGCAGGGAAGATTGCTGAGCACACCTCTTGAAAGCTTGTAGTATTTTGGAAGTACTTAGATCTCTGCAGGGTTCTGAGTTATTTAGTCGTTATTAGAACAAATGTGTGCTTTTATCTGCTGGTTTTGTCGTGTGGTAGAGTACAGTGACCCTAGTGCTATTGTAGTTTTATACCCTAATGATCTACACAGGTAACATTTAAGTATACATTACATTTCCTTGCTGAAGCACTAGTCCTTATAATAAGAAAGTTCTGTCATTGAGTGTTGTAATATAAATACAGTTTAATTAATGTACCAGGGTATTAAAACAAATAAATTGGAGAGAGAGAACAGCAATATTTAATATTGAAGTCAAAATTAACTCTTCACTCATATGACTCAATGATAATGAAGCATCAAGACATACAACTGCATTGTGCTGTAATTGCAATGTAGATATGTGGAGTCATGAAGTATAAGCAGTGTGACTGTGGCATTGGCAAAAGAAAACAATAGTAACTGCTAAATCATTTTGATCATTATGGCTCAGATTTCAGGAACTGTGTAATAAATAAGCTAATAAAAGTTAGTTTTATGCAATCAGCTACTCCTAAATAAAAAATAGGTTGACTTTCTTGCTCACCGTATGTGAGAACTGGATAAACTTTGTGTAAATATTCCTAGTTGGGAAAACATCACTACTGTTATGACTCAAAAGATTGATTTGGGAGCAATCCTTCCTATTCTCCCTTCACCAGTGAAAGCAAGCATGTGTCTGAATGGTTGTGTAGTTACAGCTGGGAGACCTATAGCTATTTACGTTAGAGGAGTGCCCGCAGGGTACGGCTTCATTTAGGGCCACATTGTGTTATGCATAATGAGAGACAGTCCAAGCCTTAAACATTTTACAATGTAAAAAGACTGGGCAGACGATGATGGGCCATATCATAGAATGCTGAGTGTTTCCCACAAGTGCTGAGTACGTCTGGTTTCCAGTGAAGCCAATGGGAGTTAAGGCTGCTTAGCACCTCTCTCGGTACCATTCAGTCTGCTCTGTCAAGCCTGTAGAAACATTAAAAAGAAAATATCAACTAAAATAATAAAGAATGAGCAATTCCCACTAGTTTCGTAGCATTTGCAAAGGAGAAAAAGCCTTAAAATAAATGCTAGCCATTTGGAAATTGTGGTAGTTGGAAATAAAACAGAATTTCTCTTGTGGGCCAGGTTTTGTTAGGATGTCTCGGGAAGGCATCATGCACCAAATTGAAACTGGACCATTTCCACTAGATCAATATTACTGACAAGCCATGCTCTGAGCAGAGTTGTCATCAAGAACTTATGCTGGGAGAAATTTATAAATTCTGAAAAACAGCAGCTTTCGAAGTGTTGAATGTCCTTTCAAGTGCATGACAGTCTAGAAAGATGATGAAAGAGAAAATCTGATAAGGGAAGGAGAGGCAAATGGCAAGAAGGAAAAAATCATGGAAAAAAAGACAGACCAACAATTAGTGCCAGAGATGCAACACATTTATTCCTTCTTACTCCCAGCTTGTAGTAAGGTTATAGGTAAGAATAACCAATGTCTGCATGCTCCAGTGCTTTCAGAGCTGGGTGCAGGCAGAGTAAGGCAGACCTGCAGCACAGGTGTACGGAGCCCAGCGTTTGGCATGTTTCATTACACCACAGTGGTGCAGCAGTGCTCCTTGTGCAGGCCAGCGTCAGTCGGTGCAAAGATGCTGCAGTCAGCGGCAGTATGCCAGCTAAGTGGCCTGGGAAGCTGGCCTTATTTTTCCTATAATAAATACCGCCTCTGTTGGGGTTATTTTTGTTGTCATTACTACAGTCAGCATTACAGCTTCTGGCAGCTGTTGTGGGAGGCGAAAAGAAGGCCATCCATATGGTGCTGCCTATCGTATCCAAGGTGTCTTGCATTTGGGAAGATTCTTACAAATGTCAGTGGTGGGTCATTTAAGGCCTGATTTTATTTCAGCAGAGTCAGTGGGGATTTTGGTATTTATTAGTAGGAGCAGAAAGAAAACCTTAATTCCTGGTAATTCTGTTTGTATTACATTAAACACAGCGTGTCACAGATGTGCATGGTATACTGTGAAAAACACAGGGTCATATGCTGCTGTCACCTGCTCTCCCGCAACAGTGGGACTGAAGCCAGAGCAGACCGGCAGGCAGGCAGGCCACTGTTTCAGGCCACCAATTTTACTTTTTCCATCTCCTGTGAGAGAAAAAAAAATTCTGGGGAAGTAGATGTGATTCAGTAAACTTACTTATGCCACCTCCAGTCTCGCTGCTGGTGAGCTCTTGAGATGCTGAGATTATCACTTGGCCAGATGCGATGTTAGTTACTGTGTGTATCATAAGGTCTGGAGCAGAATGATAGACACGCAAAGTGAAAGGGAAGGCATTTAGACAGAGGTGGAATCAAGGGGAGGACAGGCAGGAAAACAGAAAATAAGTAAGAATCAGGATATCAGAAAAAGAACAGGATCACAAAGCATGAAGAAGGAATACCGGGTGGGAAAACAGATCCCAAAATGGGTCCTGTTAATTCCAGCTGAGTCACTCTTCTTTGACCCAAATGCAGTGTCTCCTCCCCGCTGTGCACTGGCTCCAGCGAGCACTGGGTACTACTCTGAGGACATGGCCAACTACTGCTAGGCAGGAATGTCTGCTTTCTTACCACTTTTATAGCTCACTGTTAGGACCTCAGTAGCTGATTACATCAGCTTAGATGGGCAGTGATCTGGGGAGATGCTGAAGTAAAGACATAGCAAGTAAAACCATTGCTGAGGTGGAGAGTAGCAAAGAAATTTGGAAATCCTGATGCAGAATGCCTAAGTCCCTGTGTGCTTCCACTTACATAACTCGCCTGCCGTACAACGTGCCAGCCCTGGCACTCGATGCTGCCACACTGGCCTGGTTTGACCACGGCATAGAGTATATTTTCATTTGGTGTTTGCTTACAATGTGCCTCGTTGTTCTGCAGTGTTGACCTGAACATGCCAAAGCAGTCGCTGTTTGTGAAGTGATTAAGCTGCACTTAATCTAGGCACTGCTCTAGCCCAACAGGCTCTGCTAAAATTGATTTCTGCATCCGAGCTGCTTGCACCTGCTAGAACAGGACTCATGTCTGGGCAGCTTCTTGGCTATACTGTCAGGAATGCAAGGACACCTAGAGCATAATGGATGGAGGATACCTGTGACACTGGGGTGGGATGTGTTTTGATGGATGGAGCCAATCCCCTGAACTCAGAGCTACTTCCTTCTTCATCACCTTGCGACAGCTAGAGGTACCACCTGATTTCAACAAATGAGTTTGTTGACAGAGTTATCCATAAGTGGCAATATTTATTGTATGATAAATCTGTTTCCTCTGATGAGTTTATTTAATAAGAAGCCAAGTATCAGCTGAGTCTGATTACATTCCTGATGCTTTCTCAGAGCCTTGGCAAGTAGAGCAAGGACCAATGCATGTTACTTTTCAGCTTTGTTCCTTTTGCCAATACTTAGAGCATGGTGTAAGTACCATTCACACACTCCCAGGGCTGGCAGATCTGGCTGTTCACACCTTCATGGTCAGCAAGAAGATTGTTTCCATAAACTGAGTATGTGCAAGCAGAGGCCATGCACACAGAGACAGCAGCCACGGTCCGTTCCACATGTTTCAGTTGTCAGCCTCTTACTTCCCAAAGCACATGTGGATATAGGGAGGTGTGATACTAGTGCATAATCTGCTGAATGAATGTAAAGCACTAACATCCTTGTGTGTTAGTGCCACTAAACAGATTTCTAATTAGAACATCTGTAAGTGCACTGTCACCATTTCTGGAGCCAGTCTTATTTTATTAAGGTCAATGGCCAAGCTCCAAATTTATTTGTTTTATTTAGCTTCTGGGGAGCTGGGTCTGTCCCTGGGCGAGTCATTAGTCTTCCTGTATCTCTGCTCTCAATGGGCAAAAATTAACATGTTAGTAATGGCTTTGTCATCATCGTTATTTTTGTATGCTACAAGGTCTGTAAGAAGACATAATGTCTTTTATTAGACTGAACAAGTAGGAGAAAAGCTAACTTAATTTGACTTGGCTTCAGTTGTAATGGCGCATCTTTTGGTTGTTTAGACTGCCAATTGAACAGGGCATGATTAACGTCTTTGTGGGAGTGAGCTGAGTGCCTTTTACATAAAAGTTTTACTTTCTGAATGCGCAGTCATGATTCTGATAAAGCTGAGTTATGATCTTAGTAACACATAAGCACAACTCATCCCAGGATTCCCAGTGAAAACAGACCCATATGCCACTGCCCTACTTCTCCACTGATGCATCCAGCCTGGTTTGTTGACTTTGTCTCTTTCTGTTCCTGCTCCTTCTTCATACATCGGCAGCTTCATAAAGGCTGAACATGTAATTTGCAGAATTGATGCCTCTTGTCTAGTATCAGGGAGGGATTTTGTAAATGCCTCTGCACATTTCTTTCTAATGTCTCATCTGAAAACATCATCTCTGCCTACGATTTATACCCGCCGTGCTGCACTGCTGCCTACAAGGATTGTTCAAACTGCCCCTAAGGTGAAAAAGTCTGGGGTCACAGCACTGGTGGAGAGCACCCAGGGCACTGACTCCACTGCTGCCACCTAAGCCTGTGATTAAAGCTGTGCAGGAGATGGAAGCTTTTATGACAGGTTTTGGCATCGTGAAATACTACTGTTCTTCTGTGTTGCAGGTGAGTAGTTTTCCATGAAGAATATGGCTTATGGATGTCTGGGGTCCACTAAAACATTTTATTTCAAGCACTTAAAAGCTAGATTTCTTTACAGTGTAGAAAATCTAAAAGCTGAAATGACAATCTGAAAACTAAGTTCTGTGACTCTGGCCAGATCTGGTAAACCTTTCAGCATTGATGGAAAACAAAATATTCCAGCTGATGTTGACTTTATTCACATCTTGCTGATCAGCTTTTCTTGCAAAGCATTATGAGAAATATTCAGAGTTTTTATGAGAAAAATTCAGAGATTTGTCAGAACACATGTACAAGGCCAGCCTGCAGCTTGCTCTGAGCTGTCTGCTCGGGGTGCTACTCCCGTTGGCTCTCCAGGAGAGGAACAGTGTCCTCTGGCTGTGGCTGAGTATTTGCTGCAGAGGTAGCAGAGGAACAGCTCTTGGCTGGGGAAATGGGGAACCCTCTCAGTGTAGGCCATTTTAAACATACTCATGACAAGTATTGGGTTGCCATGTCTAGAATGTGTAACTACCTTGTTACAGTAATTAAAATATACATTTTTCCATACCTGAAATGTTACAGACATTCGTAGCATATTTATTGGGAATAAATATAGCAAAGCTGTGCTGAGCTCTTTAGCTCAAAGAACTTCAGGTGGAAGCCTGGTGAAAGCCATTCCATGTTTTGGTTGAGATTTTTTTTTTTTTTTTTTTCACCAGGGACATAATCTTTCTTTCCCAGGAAAGACATGGTCTTTCTAAAGCTGTAGGCAGGCAAAGGCAACACTGTTAAGTTGGGTGTTTAACAGAAGGTGGATTCTAACGCTGGAGCTGTGAGCTTCCCGAGCACAACCCTCACCTCTCCCGTGCATTTGGAACTGCTGTGGGTACCGTGGGCACGACCCTGGGCACATCAGCCTTTCTTTTTAGCCCCCAGACTGACAGAAAGGGTCCCCTCTTGCCCTAACAAAGTTAAATAAACTCATATATAGAATACATTAAAGATGATAATATGCTGTTCGCTCATCCCTCTGTGTCTGTCTTTACTGATTTGTTTGGAGAAGGTCCTGCACCAACGCTGGGGCTGTATGTGACCAGCTCACCTTCCTGCACGGCGGTGGAAGAGCCGATCAGCCAGCGTGCGGCCCTCAGCCAGGGGAAGCAGAAAAAAACCCAGTTGCCAGCACTTCCACCACATAAGATACAAGATTTATTGACTATTTCCTCCTATAGCACAACAATCTTCCCTTCTGCCAGAACATCTCCGAGACCGATCTTTCCTTAGGCTACGTATATCACCCCAACGACATTGTTTCCAAGATCAGCTCAACTCATACTAGTTATAGCTCAACTATATATAATATAGATAGCTCAACTGTGTGCAAAACCAACCAGATTTGGGTCTACTTTCATTACCTTTTGTGAGTGTGCACATGACATAATTTAAATAAGCTTATCCTACTCAGAATGAAAAAAACATTCCTACCACAGTTTAGGTAAACCAAGCAATTATTCTGTTACTAAGTGTAATTAATGCCTAATGATTTGCTTTGATTAATAGGACAATCAGCATCTGCTCTTAGAAACAGGGATTAGTAACCCAAGCTGTCTTTAATATTAGAAGGTAGGGGGTCCTTTTGTACTTAAATCTATTTTTCCACATTCATCTCAAAGCAGGAAAGAAAAGCCCTGTGCTATATTATTCTGTAAGCAGGATAAAGGGAAGGTAGTACAGTTTTTTAAGAATATAGAGAAAACTTTATAAAGTCTTCATGAATTTGTGTTTTTGAATGAAATCCACGCTTCTCCATCCTTTAAGAAAGAAATTACTTTCATCTAATTCCCTGACAATTTTTACAGGCAAAATTACAGCCAAAGTATTTAAGATTTTGCATCTCCTAGGCAGTAGAGGCATCTGGAAGCAGCAATGGAATGGCATTTTTCAGAGATGGTAGTAATTTTTCTGAATCTCCTGATTAGTTTCTCTCTCTTTTTTTTTTTTTTTTTTTGTTGTTGTTGCACTGAGTGGCTGAAGAGTTACAACATACAACGAAGCTGCAAGGCTAATCATTCTTTATCATCTCCTATTGATCCTAAAGATAGAGATGGAGTGCAGTTAGAGGCAAACACTAATCCAATCATATAACAGACATCCCCATATGGTTAGTCACCGGCTTTGCCTTAAGCCAATCAATAATCACTTTGATGAAGAAAAATAAATTTGGTGGTTTTTTTTTTTTTGTTGAAAGGTTGGTTAGTTGTCAGTCATTTGGCCTCCGAGTGCTGCATCTACCAAGTGATACGCAGGTGTTTCAGACACTTCAGCATCCATTCAAAAATAGCGCTTGCAATGGCTGGCAGATAACCAAGGAAATGGTTGTTGTTACTGGGATTACTACAGAGCCAAGGGCAGAATTAACTTGAGCCCCACATCTTGCTTCTAAAAGCCTTCCAAAGTGACTAAACACCTTGCAAATGAGTTGGGCTTTCATTGTAATAGCAACAAAAAATGTTGCTGAAGAGATGATGTCAGCGCAAGCCATTGAACGCAGGAGGTGTGTGATGTAGGCTCACCTGGAGGCTTTTGTTCTCGGAATGGAGAGCGAGTCCCTCATAGGCACCTGGTAAGCACTTGGTTCCTTCTGTTCATGCACGCTTTCACCGAAATGTTAATCTGCTGTGATACATGCAGTGCTGAATGTACAGAAGAGACACCATAAGCACTGACATTTCACATGGCTCTACTGCAGCCCCTCTCCGAGTTGCTTTGGTCGAGGGCAGACTCCTGCGCGTGGTCTCAGGCTGTGCACATGTCCTCTGTACCCCTTCCTCTCTGCACAGAAACTGTATTTCAGATTCCCTCGCATAGGAATTTGTGCTGTAATTGCAGAGGGACTCTGGCAGGTCAGGACTGATGGTGAAGGATGATGGCTGATGATTAAACATTCACTGTGTGTGCAGTTTAATCCAGTGAATAATTCTGTAATACCAAATACTCAATAGTCACAACAAACTGCCTTTGACCACACGGCAGCTGCAACAAAAGCAATGCAATAAATTTAAAAAATAACATCAAGCACCTGGACACATAAAGGAAGTAAGACATGCTGTGAGATGCCATACTTCCCATGTATTAATTAAATACATTGTATACTGAAAATTATCTCTTCCCTTGGATTTATTTCCTCTTAGCTTGTATCTTTACTTATATTGACTGCCTATTTCGTAAACCTGCATCAATTACAAGCTTAAGTTTTAATTAACTTCATCACCTTTTTTTCTTTCTTTCTAATTATTGTGGCTTTACCATGCCTTGTGGGTGTGCGTTCCCTCCTGTGGCTTATCATGGTGCTGTAATTCAGGGTTTTATTTCACCTTCTGGAATCCAAGCTCTCTTGTCATCTTCTCTTGTCCTTCTGGAGGCCCAGAGGCATGATAACTAAAGCAGGACATTTCCTCTTGTATCTTCCATTAGAACCATGTCTTCATGGTCTGTCTGTAATATTTGAAAACTAATAGGTGAGTAATCAGATCCTCTTTGCTGTTGTGCAAATCCCAGCTTGAAGCGTTACTTGTTATAACGTACATTGTGGACACGTCTTGGAACTTCAGGACGAAGCAGGAGCTGTGCAAGCACAGTCCCTGCACTATGGAACACGGCCAGGCCTGCCTACTCTTAGCCTACTTCACGTGGGTTGCATTACAATATGCAGCCAGTTCTGAACTGGATGGTGTCGAGGTACTTGAGCAGACTCAGGAAGAGTAGATCAGCGGTTTTGTGACTCCACACTAGACCCTCTCCATCTAGATTGCTTGCACAGTGCCCAAATGCAGAAGTGATTTATCTGCAAGCTGGATAAGCTGCCAGGGGATAATGGCAAGGAAACAAAGAACACTTGGAGTCCATAATGAAGCACTGACATTTATAGTTACTTTCCTCCAGCAGGTCTTTAAAATAGGGAATCTAAATACTAGCAGGTACCAAGCACTCAAGATGTCAGAATTTATTAGTGAAAGTTCTTTCTAAGCCAGTACATGTACTGCACGCAAAGTAGGAACCCATCAAAAATAACCTGCCTAACAGATGCTCAAAATCCAGCTTCTGGGCAAAATCTTTCCCAATATGTATTCTCCATCTGGAGGATGAGGACCACTTTGGTACATGTTTTCCGATAGGCCCCTGCATTCCTCATGGCACTGTGGTACATTTTTTTACCTTTGCTTGTAATTAAAGCTGCTGTTTGATTGGTCTTGACAGCAGTTTGAAGTGGTTTTTTTGTTCAACAATGTCACCAGGAAGTATATTAATGGAGAGATGCCAAAGGTATTAAAAGCTACAGAGTCCCATGCTACAATGGAGATACATTGTTGTGTTTATTCCAGTGCAATCTTTGCAATATAAAAGCAAAGGCAAAACATCTCCTGTGTTTCTTTCCTCCCTTGAATTCCATCTTTGACCACCCTATTCTCTTTGCAGATTGGTGAGCGGCAGTTGCTAAATATATGCATAATAGTGAAAACCACTACATAATACACTGCATTGAAAAAGAGTCCTGCAAGGCTTCTGGGTCAAGGGAAGGAATATCTCTTTCTTTCCTAGTTATCTTACCTTCCCATTTGTCTCCTTTCTGTTTATGAAAGAGCTGATGGGGAAGGTCTCCAGCTGATGAAGCTATTCAGAAAAAGACCTGACATTTTGAATCAAAATTCAGGCTGCCTCCAAACGTCGTATCCCCAGTGCAATCAAACAATAATCAAAGTATAATGAAATTCATATTTACTCTGAAAACAGACTGCATACAGGTGTTTGATTTAAGAAACCCCAGATAATTGCTTTAGAAAGGAAAACTGTGACAAATGGGGGCGAAATGGATAATTGAGGTACAGCATGAAAAAAAGTAATGCTTGAATCTATGGGAGGAAGAGACAAGAGCCAACTGTCTCAGCACAGATGTTTGCACTCTTAATCTATAGAGGAATGCATAGACGCACGGGGTCAAAGGCTTGGAAAGGGACCCCCGTTTCACCGAAGTCCACCCCTGGCATCACAGGCAGGTTGGGGACAGACCTCAGGCTCAGACAGACGCACAGCACAGCACACACGCCAGTCCCTGCGTGCCTCCCTGACATCGATAGCAATTTTAACACCTCTAGTGTGTTAAATTAACACCTTCAGTGTGTTTAACACCTTTATTGTGTGTCAGTGAGAACTTAGGTGACGCTGGGGAGAAGATTTTACTCTGTGCTATGGGTAAATGTAAAAAATTGTAGCCCTAAACCAATGGCACATGTCCATCTGATTTATGGCACAAATTCCTTCTTGACCCCAAGCCTGTCACCAGTTTAACCCTGACTTTTTGATCAATCACCCACCACTTGAGAGGTTTCTTGGGATCAGCAGAAGCACCAACTTAACTCACATGAAAATCCATCCACGTGTGGGTGTTTTGGAAGAGGCTGGAGAAAAGCAACTCCAAACCCCAAACTGGGAATTATGGGTGAAAACCAAATCCTCCAAGTCTTGTAACTGGTCAGAATTAGCCTCAAAGAGCGCGCAAAACAGAGAAGCGCTTTGGTATTTGGATGAGGGTACTGAAACCAAAATGTTGAAGACCTTACACAGAAGTCTGCCCTTGCCCATCGCAGGCAAATCCTTGCCTATCTCAAGCTCCAGGGAGGTGTACGAGGTAGATCAAGAAGAGTAAGGACTTGGGTACTCGGGTTAAAAGCCTTTCTTTGTGGCTTTTGGACCTGCAGATGAAGTGGTTTTGCCTGACCTGCTGATTTCATCACCTCCTTCAGGTCTTCCATAGTCCTGGTGTGGACTCTGCTGCCATGGAAATTCTCACGGACCAAGCGCTGCCCCAATCCCCCAACACTGTGGATAGAGCATCTCAGTAAGGTCTTTTTCTGGGTGACTACTTTGTCACTGTTTATTAAAGCTGCTCTTTCTAAGATGATTCCTGAGCTGTAAACCGATCCTGTTGGAGCAGCCAGGTAGGAATTACTGGCATGTGCTCAGAATTCCCAGGCAACTGTGTCAGGATGTGGCTTTGCTTGCCTTGTAAGACACGGGGGTGGGGTGCAGTCACAGAGGATAATGAAAGAGCACAAAACCAAGAAGGTGAAAAAGGCCTTTGTATGTCCTGTTTGTCACCCTTTACTCTGCCAGTTCAGGCAGCCGTGCTGCCGTTGTTAGGAGCTCTAATGCAATGAGCTGGAAGACCAAGGAGGACCGGGAGAGAAGCATTTAGGTGAAGATCCACAGTTTGCAAAGGCCCGTACGCGTCCCGCACAAGTTCACACAGTTTGCCACAACTGGTGGCCTCATGTCTTACTGGCGTAAAACATCTCCAAGCAGATTAATTCAGCAGTGGTGACAGCACCCAAGGACAGTGCAGCTGTGAGATGCTCCCTGGCCCACCGCTTAACAACCCAAAGAGTTTTGGGCGCTGCGGCAGGGTGAGCAGGGTTCCTCGGAGGGGAATTATCGCCACATATGTGAGATCTTCAGACTGTGGCTGAGACAGGTGAGTCCCAGATCAGTGGCACCTTGTGTGTGACCAGAGTAGAGTCTGCAGACTGCTGCTTAAAAGCAGTGATCTACTGGATTTCTACTGTTAAAATCCTCGTGTAAGGGTTTTGCTAAGTAGCCCAATCCAAAGGCTGGATTCTGCTCTGAGGAGTACAGACACCCAGCTCCCATCAATACCCGTTCGTGCTGCACGCATCTGCCTGTGACCTGACACCAGGACATCCCAAAGTGATAGAGCACTTCAGAATGGTTCACATGCTTCAGAGGCTGGGTAAGAAATGTTATTGAGCTAAAGACAACATCAGCAGGATTAGAACTACCCACTCTGCTTCACGGCAGAGCTGACTCCATCAGTTCTTGCCCCTTCCCTGCCTCCCAGCTACAGGTTTAAAAAGCCCAGCAAGACACATATCTTCAAAGCTTCCAGGGGCAAAACTTCCCACTGCAGCCTTCATTGCATCTCTCAGTCTCTTATTCACAAGCGCAGAATTCACTGTATAATCCACACCTACTCAGCACAAAGATCATTCTTGACACTAGAGGAAAAGTTAATGTAGGAAGAAATAAAAGAATATGTAATTGAGATTTCCCCAGAGCAGAAAGGAGTGGAGAAATCTGCCACCGCATATCATGCGTCTCACTAACAGATACATATTCATTCTGCTTAAATGTATTCTGGTAGTTCTTATGTATTCCTTGTAGTTCCTAACCATTATATCTGATCTCTTTGTTAGAGACAGAAAATGTAGACTTAATAAGATGTCAACAGACAAGGAGTATAAAGTAATTGCCCATTACGCTATAAATGTGTTATAATCATTTGCCAGAGGGAAAAAAAGTCTAATTGAATGAAAACTCTTGATGGTTTCATTATGCTTCTATTAAGAGGCAGTCAGCCCTCCCGATCCAAATACAAGGCTTGATGCTTCTTGCATTTACATCTGCAGAAAATCTGAGGCAACTGCAATGTTACTGATGGCTTTGCAGCTATGCTGAACTGGAGTAAGAGAGCTCAGAGTGGGTCCTGAGCATTTCTGAGCCAGGATGAAATGAAAACATTTACCATGCATGTGGCTGAGGAAGAAAAATTCAATACAAATGAAAGCAAAGCTGAATAAAATGCCAGAGCTCTTTCCAGCAATGGCAGGAGTCAAACAAAGTCTGCATGTGTGAAGAAAGCAAAGGGCTAAATTCTGCCTTTCAAATCACAGGGCTAAAAATCCAGGCTAATTATTTGCTTGTTAGTTATTAAATAAAACTCCCTTTTCTCTGTCCTCCCTGCCACCAAGACAGAACACAGCTGTTGAAATTCCTTTCTGCCTTTGCCAAGATCAGCCCAGCCTTTTTCAATCACTCACTGACTCCTGCTTTCTCTGCTGCATCTTGTTCAAGCTCCTTGTCCTTGCCTTTGTGCCCTCATAATTCCAGCTCTCCCCCACTTCGTGTGCTACCCCCTGTGCATCCTCCATGCCCTATGTACCAACTTCAGCATCCTGTGCATCTGCTTCTCTGCGAATCTCTTGGCATTTTCCCCTCCTGCCACTATTTACAGCCTTCCTGAGGTGCTTCACAAACTCATCCCCCTCACCTATGTTCAATACTTTTTGAAGAACATTTTCTTCCATGACCTGAAATAAACACAACTCCTGGTGGCTTCATCTACTTACCACATGGCAACAGGAATCATCACTCCTCCTCTGCGTTAGGCTCACTAATATCTCTGCGTTAGGCTCACTGAACATGGAGCTCCAGCGCTGGCGCGTTTGCCCGTGCTTCCCCAGCCCGTCCATCGTGGTGGCTGCTGTGGTTTGTGAGCTCTCTGGGGCAGGAATGACGAGTTGCTGTGGGGTCCCACCTGCGCCTTGAGGAACAGCAGGTAGCTTTGGATGCCTTCAAAACACCAGCAGGAGGGTGCCTCTGACTCCAGCAGGGGTATGGTGTGTGGGAGCTGGGGGGGAGGTGGTGAGGAAAGGGAGAGCGCTGGGGGCAGCCTGCGATGCTGCTGGTACCCTGCCCATGGCAGGGAGCCCTTGATGTCTCATCAGCTTCACCTGCCCACAGGCCTCCAGGGTCTGTGCCAGGTGAGACCTGTCCTCAAGAGGATTTTGGGATGTGGTTCATAAGGTCAGACAGAATGGATGCTCCTAAGTTACGCTGTCTCAGCAAAAAAAGATTTTGGGCGTGTTTTGTATCTTTTTCCAGCAGAAGCCAGCACCAATGTATCATGCCTTTCAGAGGCTGACTTTTCTTAATTGCCCTCCGTGAGTCTCTGAAGCATCAGACACAACTCCCTGAGGATCTGCAGACCACTGATGGAAAAGTGTTTACAACTTACTTGTTGGCTTCCTCTGTTCAGACAAATTGTTAAATGTACCTGAGCAGAGGTATCTGTGCTAGCTGAGGGCTTCTGTCGGCGGCGAGGATGCACTCTGGACGTAGCGAAGAGCAGCGATCTCTTCTGCAAGGGGAGTTTAAAGTGGTTATAAAGCCAGAGCTGCTTCTTATCCTCACTTGCACTTCTGCAAAATGCTGTGTAAATTACAAGGCAACAAAAAACCACGCTGGCCATTACATATGTTGTGCAGATGATGCTCTAACTAAGATCACCACCCAAACCAGAGGGAAACAAATAACTATCTGCTTAGCAGTACATCCTTCTGGCCCTATGCCCTTAGGCTTCCCTGTCTTTCTGTCTGTGTACCTACCTACCCAGGCAGTGTGTTGCATACCGAGTCATTTGCAGACTGGGAATGTAACAAAGTCTGCTTTCACTCCTCCCCTTTATCAATCTGGTTTTCTTTTTAGCAGATTTGCATGTTACTGGTGTGAATTCATACCATTGTCAGCACCTTTTGCAAAGCTCCTGTCTGAGGCTCAGCACAATAAAAACCTGAGTAGTTTGTGCAGAAATGTACTGTGTAGAAAGAGTTAGCAGTGAAGCTGGTGGTTAGGCCTGTCTGGCCCCTCACTACCATTTTGTTAAGGAAAATATCCCACCTTTTCATTGGATTTGTTTTTGAGCGAATTACAGTGTGTCTCTCCCAACCTCTGAACTCACTGGCCATTTTCAACCACGTTTGCCAGTCAATTTCTGTACAGTTTTGCCAAGAAATAACAGAAGAGAGAGGCAGGTTGGTCCCTTTCTGATGGAAGGACAGGCAGAATTCAGCGGTCACCCAGTTCCAAAATAATGGAATTATCTAATCCCTTTTCACCTGCATCTAAACCTCAGTAGTTTTTAACATTTTCTTTTGGTGTAATACAGTCATGGCAAAGGGTTTAAAGGTGTTTGTATAAACTAGAAGTAATACTGCTGAAATATTTAGGCAAAATTTTTAGCTTGGACATGGAAAAATAGGATCTTTTTTAAAGAAAATTTGACTTTTACTGAGAATTGAACCTTATCTTTCGTGCTCTTGCAAATCCCTTTCAAATGCGGTTACACTCTGACTTCAAAAGCATCCTGTATTTTCAATATTTTTCTCCTGCTGCCTTGGAATTGCAGTTATTCTGAGAGGAGGAAATCCAAATATATTTTGGAGAGATATCAAAGTATAGGTTTAGGAGACTAATTTTAGACACCCAGGGTTGAAGTTTTGACCAATGGGATTACATGGGTATAAACAACAGCAAAGCCCCAAATCTGGGAAAAATAACAAAGCAGAAAGGTCTTCTCAAAGAAGGACAATCCAACTTTTGCAAAAGCTGCCAAGGATTACTGTAAGGCAATAATTAATGACCATTGCTGCTGGGTCTCTAACTGATGCAGGGGGAATATTGATATAATCCTATTAGTGTGTTGCTCTCATTAATGTACTTATGTCAATTAGCTGAGCATTTTAGCAGAAAGGTGAATTTATGATTTTTTTTTTCTCCATCCAACATAGATTTTCAGTGCAAAAATCAATTTTGAACAACCACCAAAGATCAAGGTCCATTAATGAATCTTATCTGACACTAATGTTTTCTAATTACATTAAAATGTCACAACTAATTTAATAGCATCAGAGCTCCCTGCTTCATAAACAAACACACATTTGGTTACATTTCTAAAGAACTTACTTTTCAGACAGGAAAAAGATGAATGGAAAATCCAGTTTCCATAATTTTCTACATTTCTGTCATTCTTAAGTTTTTTGTAATAAATAGTAACGAAAACCTGGGCTCAATGGAACATTAACCAACATCTCACCAGCCAAAACAACCGGGCTTTGGGGACCATTGAGAAGAATTTAGTTATCTTTGCCCCTTTCCTTCATTAAATACTAAGAAAGCCCTAGAAAACCGATTAAAGCAGCCTGAGCTGCTGTTCCTGTGTGCACTTGTGTCTTGGGGCAGTTGCTTGGGTGCAAAGCTGAAGCTGGATGATGCTGTCCTGGCTTTAGCACTGGACACCTTTGTGCGTGTGTGGCTGGTGGGCACTGCATGGCTCACCCTCATGGCTGCTCCTGCTCTGTGTGACCCAGGACACCGCTGGGCTCTGGCACCCATGTGCCACGGTCCGGGCAGTGTGGACGAAGGGGTGCAGGAGGGGGTAAAACTGGGCTCTGCTGAGTCCCTGGCTTGCGAGCCTGGTTTTAAGTGGGTGGAAAAGATGAGGGACCAGAGACTGCAGTGAAGACACAGCAAGCGTTTTCATCACTGGAACACACTTGAGCCTTGAAAATGAGTTAAAATAAGACACTGAACCAACAACTCTTCAAATGACTGATAACTGGGGCAACGAGAGGAGATCTTAACCTGATTCCCACTGTGTTTTTTGCTTCAACAAAACATAACAGCGGACTCTTTCACACCTGCCAGAGCTAGAGCCTCAGTAAGAGATTATGAGAGATGCACCCAGTGACTAAGTTCAGATACAAAAGCATTTCTGATTGGTTTCCTGCAAGACGAATTTCTGTTATAAAACCTGCTACTCATTTTCCATTGAAAGAGTAATTTGGGAAACTGTCTCTCTTTGTGCTCTAACTAGGCAGCAGATGGCTCCAGATAAGTTTTACTTCGTCCTATTGATTTCACTGCAGGGATTTAATTTTATTTCTCAGCAGAGCAGATTAAAATATGGGAGATGCTTTATAGGCTTCTGAAATGGCAGAAACCTGCCCCAAAGAAGCTACAGCATCAGTGTGTCACCGACAGCACCTCTTTCCCTTGTGTCAGCTCAGAGATGTTCAGTTCCTCCCCACAGTCTGCCGTAGCATCATCTGGGTCCAGGGAATGGTGCTGACAGACCCAGTGCAAAACAGAGACAACAAGCAGACAAAGGAAGAACAAGTGACTCTGAGGAAAAGAGGTGTGATGTGATTTTTTTTTTAAAGCCTGTCCCCAGTGTGTGCTTGATAAATAATTAATTGCTGTTATTTCCAAGCTCAGATCCATTTTCACACAAGACCCACTTTCAACTCCAGTGATTAAAAAAAGGGATGCTTTTTTGTTGAGTCTTCTTCAGTGCAGCCCTGAAGCAATAAACCAAATTGACTGCTAAATTTAGACAAGGATACAGTCTGGTCAAGTCATCTCAGAGTCCATAAATTTATTAATAAGTGAGATCAAGACAAGTCAGGAAAGAATCCCTGAGATGCAGAGCTGCTTCTCCTTTTAGTGGGTCAAGGATAGTTTGGGATATGAAACACGTGTTCTCCAACTTATGTGTCTAACTCCAGGTTTATTCTCTTAACTATTAACTATTACTTCACTGAGGAAAAGCAACTGGCTAGACAGCCCTGAGCAGGACTTCTCCATGCTGAGGGGCTGCTTGTTCCAGCCCAGTGATTCCACATTTCTTCCTCTACCCTTGGGATTCCTGTCTTTTTCAGTAGTGGGTGGGCAACATGATCTTTTATAAGTTGCATTTCCCATGCATTACCTAGAAAAGGAGACCCTGAGAGTCTATTTGAAGCCCTAGTTGGTGCCTCTATATTTTTTGCAAAGCAGGTGTGATGGATGCTCTGTTGTGTTACGCAGTATGTAACCTTTTATCTTAGAATTTGTAAGGAGGCGGCTGGGTTTTTCACAATTTTTTCTGGGTCAGAAAACCAATCCATAGCAAGAAAAAGTGATCTGTCTCCAGTGCTACACAAATGAGGATACAGCAAAGTAGAAGATCCATTGCATGGCAAGGTAGGAAAAGAATGTGGTGGAAGATGAATGGGGAATTGGTTCCCTTCACTGGAGGAAGGCATTGAATCTTGTCTCACCTTCCAGGGAGGAAAGCAGGCAAGCAGGTGTCCCCTCAGAGTAGTTAATGGCATAGTCAGTCTTAACTGCCTCTCGTCATGTCCCTGTACTTCACAGGCATGGCCTGATGTGGCAAGAACTCTCCTGAAGAAGCCGGGGAGCTTATCCAGGCAATAGACACTAGACCTGGCCTTCAGAGATACGTCTTCCATTTCTGTCATGATCTTCCTGCCCCATACAATGCATTTCTCCTGCAAGAGCAACACAGGTACAGCCAGCAGGGTCATAGATTTTATCATAATTCTATGTGTAACACTTGGGAAGAGCGTTCCATATGGAGTAGACCTTGTGTCCAGAAACTGGTCAGTGTTGAAAGAGAGACTAAGGTATTCGCTTAGAGCTACTTCTCTGTCATCTTCTCCTCCTGTTCATGCTGTCTCCTTCTCTTCCACCATCTCCTTTCATCTTCCCTTCTCTTCTCCCATTCATGCCAGAGGTTCAGTGTCTGCAAAGGGCTTATTCAGCTTTGCAGTGGCAGATCATGGCATCAGCTGCATCTGCAACAGGGAGTATATTAAAAACTAAAAAAAGCTAAGAGGGAGCTTGGAATCCAAGGATGTGGGGGAGGAAATGTGTCAGATGAGAATGGAGGTGGTTTGTACTACCTTTTCTTGCTGGAGAGCCCATTTTCCTGCAGTATTGCACTTCTGCACGAGCTGGTGAAGGCAAACATGAATGAGTTGTGTGATGCCACACTTCCTTTCTCTGAGGTTAGAGCTTGCACTCAGGAATATTACAGCCTTTTAGTTACTTAGCAGGAAGATCCCACTTTCATCTACTTTGCCATAACACCTCTGTGTCCATCACCCTTGTGAGTCAGGGAGAGAAAGACAAGAACTTGCTTCTGTGCTTAAAGCACAAGCTTGAGGCTGGGAGACTGCCTTGAACTTGACCCTGTCACTAACAGCATATAAATTAATCATCAAGTTTTCAGTGTCAATCAATGATTATGAAGATTACAACTCAGACTAATTAATGCGGCCACTTGAATTTTTAGCCAGTCCCCAAGCAGCAGCATGAATCCAACTCACCTTCTCCAGGTGGCTTCAGAGAGACTATTTACCCGAGTAAAGGGAGCAGACCTTGATCCACACCACCACACAAAAGGATTGGTGTTTGTTGTGGTCTGCAGTGGATCTGGAGATGAGTTAGTTGACTTTAAAGACTTAGTCATGTTCCTTTAAGACAGCCACAAAAATGTCAAGCATCTAAACAGGATGTGAAGAACCGGAACTTAGAACCGCAGCATACGGGCACCTACAGCAACAGCAAATAGCAAACAAGAAGGACACAGAAAGCCTGTCAGGGTCTGACACATGCATTATCTAAGATATATAAACAATATGTAAAAATAATAAATGCCATTTTGGCCATGTTGCCCGAACCCAGCCACGTAGATATAGTGTTTTTATGTCCGTCTTGACTTGCGTCACCACCGATGTTTGCTTTACTTGGCCAGAATTCACTGCAAAACGTGTCAGCACAGATGTGGGTGACATACTCCTGTGCAGAAATTGGGGCATGCTGAACTTCACCCTAACAAAACCATCGCACCATGCCGCACCGCATGTGACAGCCCACCCTTGACGTGGTGCAGCCCACCCCAGCCTGCCCCAGGTTTGCTCCTCGCCCAGCACACCTGATCCCTGTACAGAGGCTGAGGAGCAAACTGCTCTCAGAGCAGTCAGAAAAGCATAAGGCCAAACTGCCTTATTCAACACCGGTTGGCTTCCTTGTGCACAAAAAAGGATGAAATCGCTGCAGTTCAGTTCCAGACTTCTGCCTTAAGTGATGAAAGGTCTTTATCTCCCTTTTCTGGCTCCCAAGAAGCTAAGAGTGCGACCAGATCTGTACCTGGTTTGGGCTGGAAAGCCTCAGTCCTTGGTGCTCCTTGATCAGCCCCTGCGGGTTTTCTCATGCCCCCTATTTCAGGGCCTGGATGCCAACAGAGCCCCATGCTGGTACCTTCCCACTGCTTGCCCTCTCCCAGCCCTCCCTGTTATTGCCTGTGCTGCTCTGGCCGCTGCACATTTTTCCTTTCCTCCTCCAGTGAGGAGCTGGGTTTCCCCGGGCAGGGTTTTGCCCTTGGCTGACGGGAAGGAGAAACACCCTGACGGTTACGGTGGAAGTCCCTCTGCTCACATTCCCGGGCTACAAACCTGAAATCAGAAATCACGGACATTAATAAGACAGCGCTCATTATGCTACCTGCTCCCGGTGACCAAATCTGCCCTCAGTGGGCCTGTTTCACAGAAGCTGAGGGTGTGATATAATGTACGGCTCCTGGTGTCAGTAAAGCCTTTTGCACCGGTGAGGAAAGAGTTCCTTCTTGGAAACAGCTACTTAACAGCCTTAGGGATTTTTTTTTTTCCTTTTAAATTACCCAAGTTCAGCACTCTACTGAGCAAACAGGGGACAGTCCCCTAGAAGCAGTGACTGCCACCTATTTTCACCAGCAGCAATTCTCACATCTACTTGGCTATTCTTCTTAAATTGCTTTCTAATTTTCAGTATAAAGAGCATCTAGGGTACATGCTTTCCATGATTGCAGCTTTATTACAAACCTGTAAGGGGAAAAAAAAGAGCTTTCATTGTTGCTTTAATTCCTTTGAACTTCTGAATTCAGCTTTCCCAAAACACATGCACATACAAGGCAAAAAAAAAAAGTGCTATTTGAACGTGTGCCCAGAAGAAGGGTTGACATATATTTTCTTGTTATTTTCTAATAAAAACCTGAGCAAATAATCACATTTCTGCAATTAGGATATTCACTAAATAACATGTATTTTGGATCAGCTGTTGGAATAAGAACCAAAACTAAAATAAATCCATTTCCAGAGCAACTGATGGGTATAAACCAGGGATGTAAATCTTGAACTGAGATCCATCCTCGGCACAGCACAGAGCTTTGCAAATATGACTAACGGCTGATGTGCACAAGAAAAATAAGAGTAAAAATAAGCAGATTAAACACTGTTGTTTAGTTGACTTCTGCCATTACACATCTAGGCCAGATGCAGCCCTGGATTTCCAGTCATTGAAGAAAGAGCCTCATATAAAGAAAATCTATTTTGCAAAATACACAAGTGAAAGACCTTGGAAGGTCACCAAACCTAAACAGTTAAAAGCAATTGCATTTCAATTAAGCTGAATTGAAACAAATAGGCTTTAGAAAGAATGGTAAACACAGAAATGTTTCACTGAGCATTAAGATGAACAAAGAGCATATAGCTTCTGAAATGCCTTTTAAGAGCCATCTCATCCCAGCACAGCCATGAGACATTGCGCCGCATGAAACTCCCAACTTCTCCCCGCCAAGCGAAGCACAAAAATTAAATAGTTTTCCCTCTCCGTTTGAGATTAAATAATGGCCAGACAGCCATCTGAAGCAAAAGGGAAAGAAATGGCTGCACGGTATTAAGAGAGTTAATTATAGATGCAGATTAAAAGGCAAGACTGAGTGGTGGAAGAAAAGGGACGAGTAACCTCCGGCGCAGAGATACTGACATGCAGCAGTTGTCAGTCACCTAGCAACAAGTTTCCTATCCCTGCTGTGCTCTTTAATTCAGCAAATCTGCTCAGGATGTTGGGCTGTTCTCCTGACAAAACGCATTATGTAGTAGACTAAAGGATACAAAAATCCACTGTACACAACACTCTGCTCCCTATTGACCACTGATCCTTTCTCTCAACCCACAAAAGAGGCTTGCATAATGCTCTGAAAAGAGAAAAGTCTCAACAGAGAAAACATTTGCTTGTAATTGAGATTGACTACATAATGAAAATGATGTTCTTTTTTAAATTCAGCTTGTTGAGGCCATGCTTTTTGTCTCCTGGCTCTCAAAACCCATCCCTGCTGGGAAAAGGGGCAAACACTGTACAAACTCAAACCTGTAGGTTTTTTCCCTTCTTTTCACTGGAAGCACACACACGCACGCATGCACACACATGCATTTTGTGGCTAAATGGGCAAGATCGGCTCCTAAAGACTTAAACAAGTTTGAAAAAAGAGAAGAAAAATACGAAAATTGTGGTGTGTTTCTCTGTGGGATGGAAGCTGCCTTCTTTCTGAAGGGAAGATGAGATGTGGAGGGCAGAATATGCAAGTGTTTTTGCTAAGATGTACCACTGTCTGAGGAGATGTTTTATCACTGAATCCATGCAATTAGTTATAAGCAAACCCCCATATGACACGTGCACCCAGAGACACACACCTCCCTACCTCTGCACTGAAGTCAGGACTGTGCTTTGAGATAATGATTCGCTACATATGAAGATTAAAGAGGGGAGTCAGTTAAAAAGACCTAATAAGTCTTGACACAGTGAACTCTACCGTGGTCCGTGGCAGAAGTTTGGGTGAGCGTTCCTTACAGAGCAATGTTACTGCTGCCACCACCAGGACAGCTGAGGGTGCTGGACCAGGAGTGCTGGGCGACTTTCTAAGGCTTATTGGGAGGTCTTGTCTTGAGTACAGAAGAACCTTGAAGCAGAGAAGAAGGTAATGGGAGAGAAACTATAGCCTCAACCAGCTCACATGGATCCCCACAGCAAACTCAGCAGAAGAAGACAAGTCCTCTGAAGAGGGGTTTGAGCCCAATTGGCACACTCAGCTCTTCGGGATGGAAGTGGTTTCTTTGTTGTGTTTGCAGAGCACCTAATACAGTGGAGGGCTGGCATCTGGGGAGCTCCACAAATGCAGATAATGGCAATAACACATGACAAGCTTTCCCATCAACATCAACCAGTTGACTCCACAGCTGTGCCATTCCAGATAAACCAGTGGTAATGCCCCAATTTATCTGGAGTTCATCAGGCACATCAGTGTGGAGCACATTCTTACATCCAAAGCTGAGACTGCGGATGAGAGGGGACTGATCCAAAGCACAGCACAGGTAGGGAACATCATGAAAACCTGGCTTCCCTGGATAACAAAAGAGGGTCCCAGCTGCACTGGCAGAAGATCCATCACTTCACTGTCTAAAGCACTGGTGGTGCAGGTAGAACAGCACTTTCCTCCCTGGGCATCAGAACGACCTTCTCTTCATGCTCCACAGTGGGTATTTCCAGAGGTGATCAAACACATTCCCCACTTGTACCTATAACCCCTAGATGCTCATTCCTGCCCAAATGCCCCCTTCCCTTTGCCAGGGTGAGCACTACCAGGCACTTGCTGGATGTGTTGCCACCACTGTTACTGCAGAAGGGGAGAGATTTGTCCACAGCTTGCCTGGTCCTTAACTTTGTTCTGCCCAACTGGCCATCCATTCCTCTGCTGACTTCACCCATATTGCCCAGCTTGTCGTACAGGGCTGCTCTGAGCCATAGCACGTTGGGGGAAAAATCGCCAATGGACATATCTCAGCTGACAACTTACACCCAGATCTTGGTCTTTTTGTGTTCGGCACAGAGCCAGGGGCAATTCGTGTGGGCTTTCCTTTGGGATCAGCTCACCAAATAACGGTAATAGTGAAATGATGTGTCACTAATAAGAGATGGGTAATGCTGAGTTTATTGTCTGGCTTATTGAAACACGTTTAACAATTTCTCTTCCAGACCAATGTTCTCACCAGTCTTTGGCATTGTTTTGTATACCAAATAACAAGTTGCATTCTTTGTTTCATTTATTTTAATAGCTATGGCTCTGAAGATAAGGAGTGTTAATATAAGCAGCATTCACTCAAATGTGAGTATAACACAGCCTGTTAAAAAATAAAGGAATGGGAAAAGCTGCCATGAGTGTGCTGTGCATCGACAACCAAGAAAATGTAGACTTTTGTTTTTAAAGGTTTCTCTTTAAAAAGGATTGTTCTTTTGAAAACAATCAATTAATTTTCAAGATTTTTCTTCTTTTTAAGCAAAACAAAAATTATTTTCAGTCAGAAAATAAAAATCGTACAAAAATTGTGAAGATGATTTCAACTGACTAATATGAACTTCAGGGACAGCTTCATGAAGTTGGAAAGGTCGGAAAGTAATGTGCAACAGTAAAAAAGTGAGTTATGTGAACTCCCCGAAGAGATTTTAAAAACCTGAAATAGTAGAAGGTTTAGAAGAGTGTAATGGGAAAAAAGTGCTGAAGATGTGAATAATTGTGGTGCTAGTGAAATACATCTATCTCCAGAAACAGTGTAGCATTGTTTACTATAGAATTTAAGACCCTCTGTCACTCTGAGTGTGCTGACAGATTTCATAGGAGTTACAAAGAAAATTCCTTGTGAAGGAGTTGGATCAGCATGCAAGACTCCGAATTGGTAAAAAAAAAAGAGAAAAAAATTAAAAATAATCCAAGCAGTAACTTCCAGTACTATAGAATGAAAGGAACACGTAAAAGTATTTACATCTATTTCTGGAGATTTATAAATATGGTAAACAGGGTTATTTTTTAAAATCTACCAAGAATAACAATTTGTGTAAATCCTGCCCTAGCTTGACTTTGTGTAACGCCTCTCCCGCTGAGCCAGCACAGACCTGCTGCAGAAAGGACCTTGTCTTCAAAAACCAGAATTTCTGCTAAGCAGGATATTAATTTTCAAATATAGTTTTCAGAAAAAGTTTTAGCTCAGAAAAGATAAAATTGAAGTGGACACTGGGGTCAAGGTGGAATAGTTGGATCACATCCCACTAAAAATAGGAATCGCGAGGGATTCTCCTGTTGATATTTTAAACTTTTGTTCGTGCAAATTTTAATCAATTAAAATACATTATCCACCCTCTTAACTTTCTCAGAGAGGATTATCTGACATTTACTATTCACCAGTTTTGCTGAAAAGGTTAATAGTTCACAGGCTGAAGTTAGAAGTAAACAGAATTGATCATTCCTAATGCTTTGGCTGAAATGGAGGGGCTTTGTGTTGACAGGCTAGGAGATGTAATGAGCCTCTAGTACATTCTTAAGGCTTGTTTCATTTGCTCTGTGAATGGGGAAAGTAAAATTATAGTCTATAGGTGTTTTCCATGGTTCTTTCATAAGCAGGCCTCCTGACACCAATTAAAGAGATTATGTCATCAACTGAAAAGAAAGCTATAACCTTGTATGTTAATGCCGTGATTACTTAAGACAGGGTCACTGGACCCAATAGAACAGTGAATGACCTTGGTGAAATTAACTTCGGAGCTCAATTCCTAATTAACTGTTTTCAATGAAAGAATGTGTGATTTCAGGCTATTGGTCAAAATACTCACTTTTTTCTGTACAAGGACTTTGCCACCAGAAGTTAGTCTTCAGCAGCATAAAAAAACCAGGAATAAGATTAGGAAATGGCAAACAGCATGTCCATGAAAACAGATATTGTGCCCTGGATATTTTGCTTGAAAAACGTAATTCTTTTGAGGCTTCTTTGCCCGCAGTGCAAAAATTACAGTCCTCGGGAGGAAATGACACATTTGAACATACATCCAGGACAGAAGAAATCGAAAAAACCTGCACCAAAATACTAAAATGTAGCTATGTATAAAATATAAGCATATATCTATAAATATTATAAATTTGCCATTTTTAAAATGGAATTGCAGCACATACAGAAAACCTGTCAGGGAAGCTGTATTTTGTAACATTGGAGAGGGATACAAAAAGAAGACGGGGAGGCATTTTTAAGCAGCTCTGTCTCCATTCTGTCTCAGGTAAGGGTAGCAATGCTCCAAAAGGAGGGCAGAAAGCCAGGGTAACCCTTGACTTTGTCTGCCGTGTGTCATGGGCTGAGCTCTATCAGCGGTGTGCACACAGAGATGCACACTCAGTCCTGTGTGGTCCCCTTGAAGCCGTTGCTCTGCACTGAACCTCTCCTGGATCTCTGATCATCTGTGCTAAAGTCTCACTTGTACGTGCTGCACCTTACCAGAAAGAAATACACATCTGAAAACATTTTCTATTTTTTATTCACTAATAACTATCCGATCTGGCTGCAAAAGAAGTCAGTTTAACACCTCAGTCTTTTTCTGCTTTCTTCAATAACTCTCTAGGTGTGCTCCAAGTCACATTCAAACTGGGAGTGCAAGTCCTGAGGATGTTGCTAATCCAATACTCCAGCAAACAGCAAATTCTCCTTCAAAACTGTTGCAAAGTTAATGGCAACTTGCCTCATGTGTAGAAAGACTTCAGACCGAATCTACCCATCGGAACATGTTCCACTTCCATGGGGCTGAACTTACAGGGTGAGATGTTACGCCCGTGACAGCTCTGAGTATGGCAGAGGTTTCTTCCTCTGAAGGCTGAGCAAGGCAAGCGTGGTGGGCAGCCAGGGTGTTATCCACCACCAGGACGAGCCCTCTGGCTCTGGCTCTGCTTCTGCTACTGTATTGGGAGATGGAGCCGATTCCTCTCGGCGGCTGCTGTGATGGGATGAACATTGAAGTAGGTCAAGAAGGGGAAGCAGGAACCTCTCCCATCTGCCCACATGTAATTCTACGGGAAGAAGCGATTAAACAAAATGTCCCAGAGAAAGCCCAGAGTACCTGGTGCTCAGAGATTGTGGAGGTATCTATGTGCCATGGGCAAAACCCCAAAGGGAGCCTGTAGTGAAGCCAAGGAGTGAGCCAGTTTCCTGAAACTCCATTACTGTTCACAAACCACATCTGTGCCAACCATACAGTGCCACTGGGTGACCATCGGCCCAGCTGCCCCTCTCCTCGCACAGAGCGAAAATATGCCCGGGCTTGGACACAGACACTCACTGTTCATGGGAAAGCTCTGAAATATCAGAGGGCAAAAAAGTCTTTTCCCACGGTCACCAGGTTATGAGGCAACGTGCTTTATTGGGGATCCAGGGAACAGCTAAGGAGCTGCACTGCAAATTAAACTGGTGTGATCTGGATAGCATCACTGATACCTACCTGGAGATACGGCCTGCGTGCAGGTGGCAAGGCATTGATTAAACGTAAAGATCTGTGAAACCTGTGACCATGTAATACAGGTGACACAAAACATGCAATTCACTTCAAATCTGACCAAATGTGGGTAGTTGCTTTCTCTAAGGACCAAGAAAAAAAAATCTTCTATAGCTTCCTGGCTTTGTTTTTATCACAGGACAAAACTATACCTCTTAGACCGGGCACGAATGTAATCTAACAAGCCCCAGGGTTGGATATTGCCAACCTCATAGGGAGTTCAGCCTCCCAGAGCACACTTCAGATAACAACATTTCACACTCTGGCCCCTGGCTATTAAACGGCAAAGGAGCAGTTAGTAAATTCGCTGAAAGGTGCAATTAAAAGCAATAGGGGCATTCTGCCCACTGAAAGCAATGTATTCTTTACTGCTTGTTTGTGCAAGAGGGAAAAGAAAAGGAAAGGAAAAGATTTCTCCCTTCATTGTGGACCACCCAGGAAACTTTTTGTCTCCTAATTCTGACACCAGAAAGAAAAGAGATACTTGTTGCTTGCAGCGGTGCCTCGAGCTCTTATGTGCATTTCTCCCCATACAGTAAGGCTTCGGGAAGCTAATTGCATTAATGTGTTGTCCCAGTAAAAACAGGTGTTGCAACCCCTGCATTTTCTAAGGCTGAGTTTCATTAAGAACCTGCATTTTTTGGGGGTAGGAGCATGTGGTTTATAGAGAGGTGATATTTAAGGGACTGCAGTTGCACAAGACCACTAAATTGGAAAGGTTAGTAACTTGTGCCATGAAACCCTGCAGCTTATTGCCTACCAGAGCTAAACCCTGGGCAGTGCCCAGCTGGCTGTAGGAATTCAGCATGGGAGTGATTTTCAGAGAGTGGAAGTGAAGTCAGTTTGTGCAATTAGCCTTTTGGCCCATGCTTTAGCCTTTGCCTGAACCCAGTGATGCTCAGCGCGTTACAGGAGGCAGCTCTTTAGGTAAAGGCCTGTGAGCCTGCAGACCCACAGCCAGCAGGCTCTTTGCCACCATCTTCGTTCAAGACTCAGGTCAGAGTGAATGAAGTACCTTTTAGTGAATAAATATTATAGTTGCAAAGAACATGGCAGAAACACTAAGGCTGGAAAGCATCCGAGCACTGAGTATTTTCTAGGAACAAGGATCAGTTTACAGGCTGAAGTGGAAGATCTGCTTACTCACATAGTAAGGGCTACTAGCAGTAGGAAGGATTGCAAGATTAAGCTCTTTAGGAATGAAGTGCTAACGGGTCTGACAGTGAAATGACTCTGCAGTTGCTTACATGGTTGAGGATATGGCCTGTGACATAACACGCTCAGCCATGCAAGCTTCATGTGCACATGTCCATGTCAATACCAGCAACTTGCTAAGTGCACGTAATCCCTCCCATCAGAGACACGAGAGCTACCTACTTGTAAAAAGCATGTTAAATTCCTGAGAATATACACTGCCTTGTGCCACCACTCATTCATACATTGAATCATATAAGGGGGGAGATACATCCTGGGTGACATACCCTTACTTCAGCAAGAGCCCTTCCCACCACTCATCCATGTTTTCTAGTGTACTAAAGGGTCAGAGCAGCAGGAAGAAGTTGAAAAGCTCTATTAAGTGCAGAAAGATGATGCCTGCAGTGGAGACAGCAGAAGATGGAAGAACATCCACCTTCCAGGGACAAGTTCTGGAGCTGAGGGTGTGCAGAATAGAGACCTTAGTGAGGCAAACCACTGAACAGAACTGGGTGATAACTGAAATAATTTTGAGAGCTCGTTCAAGTACAAGTAGAAATGGGGCTTTCCTCCTCACACTCCCAGTCCGGGGTTGAGAACATTCAGAAATTAATGTCGCTACAAAGGCACTGTGAGCTTTGGTAAAGTCCAGCTATGAGTCCTTTTGAGTATTGTAGCCATACTGCATGTAGTACTTCAAACTAGTGCTTAATACCTAATTCTATTAGGTATTATTAGTCATCATTGTTGTTGTTATTATTATTATTATTACTACTAGTAGTGTCATTACTTGCATCCAGCCTGATCTCATGGTCCGTACATAAAGTGCTACATGGATTCATTCTGGCTCACTACAGCTTTCAGCCCCGCCAAACTTTTTGCTGAAACTTGCCAGCTGCCAGTGACCACAGAGAGAAGGGCTTTCTCCCCCTCCCCACCCCCCCAGGTGCATTCTGTTGCCTGTCTAGAATGCAGCGCTTCCTTGGGATGCCTCTTGCCCTGGACACACAGACTAGAAACCCATCACAAAAAAAATAATTTAATTACTAGAATCAATCAAAACATTTAGTTCAAATGCTTTATAACACAAAAAAATACTGTGGTAGGCTCTAAATGTCTTCCCCAGAAAGCAGTTTTGCCTTGTAATGATTTTGGAATAAAATTGTCCAAGGGGAAATGAGAGATGAGTGGCAGAAATGACTGACATCTGTTTCCTTCCTTCTGTTGTGGGCTATTTTCAGAGATGATTGACAATGGTTTTCCTACTTGCTTCCTCTGAAGTCCACTTATTTTATAGCAAATATGCAGTTCCTTCCTCCTTTATCACTATTAGTAAGAGCACAGACCCCGGAGAACAGCTACTTCCTGTGCCTACGAAGATGGTCGCGTGTTTGCACAATTATTTTTCACCAGAGCAGCCTTCCCAAAGCAGCCTGAGAAAAAGGACTGGCTGTGCATAGCCCCAGAGAGTCTGCTGGGGCAGAGCAGGCTCCAGCATGGTCACCTATTCCCAGAAGATGCTCCAGCAGCAATTTCCACGTGTGCTAACAACAGTAAAACACTGGTCTTACATAGCATTCTGCTCACCAGCAGATCTCAAAGTACTTCACAATGGCAGCACTGCTATCTCATTTTTGCGGGCAGAAATGACCAGTCCCCTGCTTTAGGAGGTCATCATACAACCAAGAACAGAAGAAAAGGCACCTGAGTTCCCCAGCCATGGCTCCAGCCCCTAGGCCACATATTCCTTCTCCCCAGCAAGAAGTAGGGAAGGTGGTAAAGTTACTTTTATACCACTTGCTGATGGAAAGTCTGACCTCTGTCACAGTAAGCTTGACACTCAGGTTTAGGAAGCCTCTGTTGTAAGTCTTTGTTTGACAGAACTTCTCCTTGACCTTGTGAAGCCCAACCTGCAAAGGCAGGGCTGGTGAAAGCCCGGAGGTGGTGGGCATGCCGCTGCAGGACTGCTGGAGGAGAGCCCTGCAGCAGCACAACTCCTCGAGACACCTGTCCCTCCGAGCAAGTGGGATGCTGCGCCTTCCCGAGCTGAGCCTGGCGCCGCGAGCCTCCCACCGCCTGCGCTGCCCATGGACGGGGCCAAAGGCAGTGTGTGCCCTCGGCCTGGATTGGAGCTGGTGTCCGAAGAGGAGGTGACAGCAACTCGGGCTGCACGAGCTGGAGCCGTCAGGGTGAATTTCTCTTGACCTTTCCTTAACCGGTCGGTGTTTGAGCACAAAACCTCAGGCATTCATCCAACCCAACCACAGGTTTTCATTCATTTTTGCAGATCCATCCACGCTGCGATGATTCCAGGTTTTCCTGTTTCCATCCCCTGTGAAACGGCAAGACAGGTGCAGGCAAGACATCTTCTGCCAGCGGTTACGTACTGCTCTTTGTCACTGTGCTCCAACGGCTACACCACGAGGGAACTGCTCCTCTCGGCCTTGCTGTGCTTTTTTCCATCAGCCGTGATTTTTATTCCTGCCAAAAGGAGCTGGAGCCCTCTTGTGTTGGATTGGGAAGCTTGCAACAAGTCCTTTCGAAATCCCTGCAGATCAAGCCACCCCAGCTTAATGGGATGCTGCAGAGGAGCTGCTATTAATAGGAACCTGTCCGCACCGCTTGCCTTCGCTTTAGTAGCAACGTTACACACAATGATACGCCAAAACAGATTTCAGCTTCAAAAGCTGCAGACTTAACTACAGAAGGATAAATAAATTTAAAAAAATCTTATTGATACAAACCCAGCCTACTCTAACCTTTGCTACGGAATGAGGTGGCGTTTTAATCGCTGGAGTTTAATTAATAGGGTACAATAAATGCCAAATATGTAGAAAGCGTATAGAAAGAGCAGTGATGACTACAAGATTTGGAATTTCACTTGGATTTCAAGGCTGCACGGAACAGATCAATCTCTGTTCACATCTGCTACAGAGCTGTGCAAAATGACTGATTTCCGCTGAGGGGAAACTCATCTGACTTTCCCTAAACCTGAGATCTTTCAGTATGTAGCTATAGTAGAACAGCACACATGCTTTGGAAGAGGCAGCATCTTAACTGCTGAGAATTCCTGGGATTAATTGAAGCTCATGTAAATTTGGTGTTATTTTTCATTAATTTTATTTATAAATTATGCTTTTCTGTCTCTTTTAGTGGTATCAGCTTGGCAGTGAAAGCTGATGATGAAACCACTTTAAATACAACTACCAGTATTTTATTTTGAGAAACTATTGTTTGTGCAACCACAATCATGTCACTTTTTCAAAGCTGGGGAAAACCTAGGATTACATTTGCCTTAGGTTTGTATGTGGGGAGATATTTTTATTCATTGTAATACCCTTCTGGTAAAAGATGCTATGAAACAATCTATTCAAAGACATTTAAAATTGTTTCTATTGCAGACTCATTTAAGACATGCTAAAAAAATTGTCACCTGTGCTCTTAAGTCCTATATACAGGCTTCCAACATTCTCTAAACAGGGGTCTTTATTCTATATTGTGCTTTTAAAGGCCATTTTATTAGAAGTTTTTAGTACTGTTGTTGTTGCTGTTATTTGCTGCAAATTGCAATGGTATTTGACAGACTTGTGAGATGACAAGGTCCTTGCCCTGTAACGCTTACACTCTAGCTCAGACAGGCGTGACCCGTGGAATAACATCACGTAGTGCATGGCCTTGTAGAGACATACTCTTGTGAAAGTCAGCCTTAAAAAGTCCCATGAAGGGAAGGTCCTTCTAAAGAGGGTTTTGAAGGCAGGGAATAAGAGAACTCATGTTATTAGCATGAGTTGAGCCCCCTCTGCCACCAGTGCCACACTTGGAAGACTGACACCCAACACTTCCCTGGACTATGTACTCACTAGCAAAGAAGTAGATCCAAATGTTGTGCCATTCACTGCTTGCATTGCTCAGTGCTCTTTCACCTCTCCTGTCTCCAAGTCTGATCCAAGACCACGTGTTTCCTGTGTGAAAGAGAGAACCTAAGCCATGGACCAAGATTCTCTGCAGCAACTAGAACTTTCCAAGCTCCTAGGCTGCAAGGCAATACAGGGACACAGCTTTGTATGAACTGTTGAGACACTCTCTCAAAATTCAGGTCTTTTAAAGATGCTTCCAGTTGCTCTCCTGAAGAAGAAAAAAACCCGTATTAATAAAAATGCCCTAAAGGATTAATCACTTAAAAAAATCTGTCTGCATTTGGTTGGCAATGTAGATATATTCAGTAGAGGTGAAGGTCATGTCTGATCTTTCTTCATTTTGCTTCCTGGTTCTCACTGTATGTCAAAGATCACAATTATCATCTGACACAAAAGCGTCTTCAGCAAGTGATGCATTTCCTCTGCTCGTGGTTAAACAAAACACCTAAAGACAAATTGATATTTTATGGTTCAAGACTGCAGTAACAGCAGCTGGAAGAGACAATTTATAGGTATTCCAGCTTTTACTGTGAGTTGCAGAGCACATCGGAGACTGAACAACAGCATGCAGTTGCTGACTTTCACCACAGCACAGCTGAAATGGAAATAATTGATGCCGATAGTACCTTTCAGTGAGAGTCCCTAATACCTCCTGCAAACAGCAGCTGTGTGTCTGAGAGACACAGTGACCTAACGAAGCAAAGAGGGAAGGCTCTGACAGAAGACATTATGGTAATGTACTGTAATGGGACTTGCTGATTTGAATAAAGTAGCATGTTAAACATTCCACAGTCTCTTTACTGTGTGCCATGGCCCTATTTACAAGTCTGTATTTAAGATATCTGCACTCAATGCAACTTGAGTCAAGCTAACACGCCCAGATTACAGTATTTTTCCATTTATTTTATATTTAAAAATTTAAAAAGAACACATGGAAACTTTGTCCCTTGGTGGAAACCTGACAGCTATGAACAAGCTCTGCAGCAGCATTCCCATTGTTTACCTCTTGGACGCATCTTTTGAAATGAAATGTTTGTCCTAAGACCAAGGTCAGCACAAAGTCACCTGTCACTCGTAGAAATGCTACAGGTCTTGAAAAACAGCCAACACTTGTTTTTGTAGTCATTAGAGCAATAAACATGCTTTATTACCCACTCATAATGAAAAGGAAAACAAACATTAATCAACTTACTTATTAATAGCTGCAGAGCACCATAACCTGTGTTGTATGCATGGCACTGTGCCGCCGCCCAGGCACTGGCTGAGCACACGTGTTCCAAGTGAGTCAAGCACACACTGTAATAAAAACAGATGATGGATGTGATGATAATGTATACCATTAAATGATTAGTCTACTACAACCGTGACCTCTGCAGTGTTTTGTTCTCCAGCCATCTTTTGCAATCCAGTCTATCCTTCTACATCCAGATTAGAGCATCCATTCTTCCTTCTGCTGCCGCACAGCCTCCATTCCCGACTATCTCCCTCTGCCACTGTCACCTTCTCAAACGTGGTTGGCTTCATCATCTGGTCGGGGTTGCTTGTGGGCCACATGCTACATGGATGGTTTGGGTGCTGTAGGTGGCTGCCCTGCTCAGCCCCCGGCGCTGCCGGTCTTGGCCAAGGGGAGAATTAGACCCTGAAGGCCTGATCCTCTTCCTATCCGCTGTCCATTGAGATTGCAGCTTGCATTTATAAAAGGGGTCATGGTTTCTTTAAGCTACACATTTACTTTGTACTTTTAATTAAATCTTATGTTTGATTTGAAATGTGAACCTTTGTTTTCTTCGAAGTTCCTTGACATAATTTTCCTTAAAATTAAGGAAACCTCAAATGAAAATTTCTCATAGGAATTGAAATGTTGATTTTTGTTAATGGCAAAATGGCTTTTTATGAACCAGTTAATTAAATCCATATGATTCACCACTTTCTGAAATAGACGGACCAGTGATTATTTGTTTATTTATTTGATATTTGTCTTGGCAGCTGTATCTTTCTCGCTGTTTTACCTAGGGCTCCTGCTGAGCTTTTGGGCTCAGAGCTGTGTGTCCTTTTTGTTGTTCTTAAAGCACCTCTTGTGTTGCCTCCCTGCTCCTCAGACACTGGTTTGCCTATGAAGGTGGCATCTGGTTCTTAATTATTTGACTGATACTCTCCATTTAACAGACAGAACCTCAAGAATGCCACTGCTGGTGGGGTGTTTCTGCATACATATTTAACATCGTCCCTAGAGGTCCATAGATTTCCTAAAATATTCCACTAGAGGTGTGGATTTGGTTGGTCCACAGTAATTTGATGGCTGAGGCTTGTCTCCTGTGCCTGTACATCGGAAGCTTCTGGTTTAAGATCGTGCTGAAGAACATGGTGCTGAAACCTACCGACCATGGCAAACTAAAAGGAGCACTGTGTGCAATTTTCCTGCCCCTTTTGAGGCATGAAGGTAATCACAAGGCAATTCCACCCAACACAGGCATGTGATATGAAGCTGAAGAGGAGGGCTAACAGCTTGATGTGTCCCATGCAGCCAAGAGTTGGGCAGAACCACACAAGAACCAGCGGTGTGGCAGTCCCCAGCTGCTCATAGCTTTTCTGCTGTGCAAGGACCCTTCTGCAATGTGCATTGTGGACCAGGATGGCCAGCAGCATCTGGCATGGAGGCAGGGAGCCGCCTTGAAGTCAGGGAGAGCTGTGACACTGTGCTGCAATGTCATGAGCAGCTACTGCTCGTAGGGCCACAGAGAATACATGAGAATTGACAGTGAGGTCAGGGAGATAATATGAAGGAGCTAAAGCAGCTGGAAACCTGGAGAGAAAATGACAAGTTCTTTTGCACTTTTTGAAGCTGAACCTTATTTACTTCTGGGGACAGATGATCTGAAGAACTGATACAACTAGTGGGTGTTAGAAATTCCAGGAAACTAAGGGAGCATCCCCTTAGAAATGTGGGTAATGAGCAGCTGAGGAAAAAGGATAAATTCGGATCTAAAAAGATTCCTGCTAGAATTTTTCATTTGATTTAAGGAAATAGGGAGAAGATATCTCATTGCTAAAAGAACTCAGCAACAATACAACCAAATGTATTCATGCGTGACTAGATCTGAAGTGTAATTCTCTCAATGACACGTTGGTCACCCTGGGTTTTTTTTAGCATATATGGGGGAAGAGGCAGTCAGCCAGTAGCTCCCTGACAAGGCAAATCTTTCATCTTGCATAAACCTAATGTGCTTCCCTTCTTGCCACAGGAACCATGCTGCAGACCCTGAATCCCCGGTTTGTAGCGCTCCACGAGTGGGTACAACAAGGAAGCGCTCGGCACAGGAGAGAGCTCTTCAGCCGAGAGACAATGTGCCCAGTATCCCAAGTTTAAGTGCAGCACGTTTTAAGTTCTGTAAGTGTAGGATTGCAAACTGGCCGACAAACTTTTGTGAATTGGACCACGAGTCATGATTAATCTATCAAGCTGTTCTAAATACATCAACTAAAATAATGGAAATATAAACAAAAGTTATGTAATTCCTCCTTGCCTGTGCTTGGGCCCTGCCTGTGATGGCAGAAATATAAACTGAACTAGAGCGTATAAAAAGATTCCCAAGAAAAAGCCTTTGTTTAATGTTTCCTATGCATCAGATATTCCACTTGCCTCCCAGACACGTATATTCCAAATCATGCTTTTGCTGTCCACAGAAAATTCCTCCATCTATTTATACTTTCAAATCTATGATCTTATACATTAATAAATAGTAATGAAGTCCTGAAGTAAATACCAATGTTATGGTTTCACTGGAGATCTTGCTGACATTTATAAATATCTGCAGCTTTCATGCTCCAGGACACTGGCAGAGCTTACAGATTGTGTTAAACTTTATCATGTAATTGTACATATGGTCTCTCTTTTGAAAGTATAATGCATGGGGTTTATGGAATATTTATGTTAGGCAATACTGCATGTGTTCGCTCGCGTTACCAAAAGCCATGTTTCTGTGTGGGTGTATCTTAGCTACTAAACTCACTATTTTTCATCTCAGTTGACACCAGACAGCACACATAGTCTGGACTTTCCCAAGCTATGGAAATATTGCTATCTTGTGTTACTCATTAGTCTGAATTTATAGGTCTGTCCATTTATATGCTAGGAGATAATCCAACAAGACTAATAGCCATTTCACTTCATGTGTATGCATCTGTCTATCAACAGGATTACAGGACTTGGTTCCCTGTGGTGGAAAGTTTAGCTCAGTGACCCAAGAGATACTTCCCAATTGAATGTTGTGGTTGCCCTGCTCCAAAAGGTAAGAGAGAGGAATTTCACAATACAGCCTGGAACTGAACTTGGCATGGGACAGTCCTGGGCCAGGGTTTTTGCTGCTAGGATAAGGCCAAGTTGAAGAGCTGAAGAGCATCAGTAGCAATTAGTTTGAGTTTGGCTTCTCCCAGAGACGTTTAAATGACCAGAAACAAAGGACTTGGGATGGAAATTTATTTCAGCCTCAGATTCAGGGAGGCTACAGTCATCTCTGAGCCAGTTTCTTGCTGAAAGCTCCTGATCATGCAATGCTGCCCAACTGCAAAAAGACAAATGCCATAATATACATCCCTTTGATAGACAAAGTCCTAAGTATCCAGTATCTCACATTTATACCAGAAGATGGGAAAGCGGGAGAGAATTCTCCACTCCAGAGAACTCTGCCGAGGTACGATTTTGCTCGTTGTACAACAAGGAAGATCTTCACCATGTTCCATCTCCCAAAGGTCCTCCCATCCAAGCAAGAATCACATAGCTGCAGTCCCTGATCTCTGCTAGAATTGGTAGGAAATCAGTAACTTTCATGTAAAATCATGGTTAAAGGTCCCTTTTTACATGATTAAACGTTCACACTCCAAGGCAGTCCGATGCTTACTCATCCCCCATCTAACATTGGATTTGATGGAGGCCTCGGGACAGTCAGAGTGAGAGGAACTGTTCAGACAAAACCTCCTCAGTTTGTGTGCAGATGTCATACAGATACAGATGCTCCCAGTAACTCTGCTCTGCTGCCTGGGAGGATGAAAGGAACTTCTGTCTCTTGCTAAATGGATTATGCTAGCACTTCTGAAGCCTTAACACTACCAACATTTAAAGGAAGTTGAAAGTATTATGTGTTGTATCTTTGGGAATATCTTTATAGATGAACCTCTGGGAACAGCCACCTTAATCCTCTGTCCGGTCACTAGAGGCTTGAGAGATGTGATTGTCACTGCTGCTGCTGAGGATGAGACCTTAAAAAGAATGGCCAAGGCAAGTGGGATGGACCACTATTGAGGTAGACACTAGATCTCAGAAACTGGTGGGATTTTGCTTGCAGGCTACAGGATGGTAGCTCTGAGCACACTGTCTAAAACCAGCTTCTTAAGAGAATGCATGAAGGACCTTTAGAGTCTCTTCTCTCCAGATTTCCGGAGATGTATTTATACTGGCCTAAAATAAATGTAACACAGAGGAAGGGAGAACGGCTTGCTGCATATGCCACAATACAGATCAAGTCAAGTGAAAAAGCCAGCGTTGGTGGCACATGAAAAATTAGCTCCCTGAAGCAAAGTAGGCAACGACTTACTTATGCTGGCTGGAAAAACTGCTTGTTCTGTACACTTGCTCTTCTCCTACCTATAGCTCTTCCCAAGTGTGGCTAACCAGCCTGGTGATTTTGCATATCAGGTCTTTTTATTGGACACAATGATGTTTGAGGATGCTGGCTAATGACATGTATGAACTAAAGCACTTGACAGTGAACCATTGGTTAAGACATGTAACTCCATCCCCAATTATCCTCAGTGGTGAAAGAATTGTGTATCTAAAGAAAGTTTGTAAGTTCATGTTCCGATCCATATTTAGCAGTGTTAAATTGCAAAATAACGCAATGAAGTCTGCTTACATTCAACAGCAAACTGGTGAAAAGTGTTTGCCCTAATGTCCAACCTCAGGGACCTGGGAAGGATTGTACAGAAAAAGATAAAGAACCCAGTTCTTGTGTCTGTCCCAACACCAGGACCTGACCCAGCAGTGAGTTGAGACTGAGATTAAAACAGCTGAACTGCCTTTAGCATACACAGTGAGACTGGTAGGACCCCTGCCACTGCCTCTGCTTTGCCTTCTCCTTGGCTGAAGGCTTTATCCAACATGCAGACACGTGTGTGATGCCACCGAATGCTTCATGGCCCTACGGTGTGCAAAGAGTCCGTTCGAGACCCAAGGGCTGTGCAGAGGCAGGTGCCATCCTTGCTGTGAAGACCAACTAGTTGGTTTGAAAGCTGCAGAAAAAGAAGCGTCGGGTGATGGGAGGGGGAGGGAAGGAGGAGTGCAGTTGGATGTGCGATCTCTGTTGCAGTTGAATATAGCATACAGTTGGATGTAGCAATTCCTGCTAAGGGAAAGATAGCTGAATATTGCTAAAAATCACAGCTGGAAAAATGAATTTTAAACATCTTTACATGAACTCATCAGATTAGTGCACTGCTTGGCTGGAACATCTCACTACTAACCAAATAATTTCTTGAGCTATTTTCTTGCTAATGTGTATAATTACTCCCAGTTCAGATAAGCCCAAAGGTAACAAAATAAAATCTTTTCCACATTCTTTTTTATTTTGATTCTTCAAAGATGAGGTCTTCTAAAGGTCATATCTTAACAGAATTCCTTTTTTACCCTCCTGTTGTGCTAAAATAGATCAGTATTATTGACCTTGACAACAATGCCTGAAAGGTTTAGTGACAATCTATTCTGTATCAATGAGCACATAAAACTGCTTTTATGGGCTGGGGCGCTCTCTGTGCATTTGATAGCAGGCAGATCTGCTTTTCTTGACAAGGCATCGAGAAAAAAGATTTAATGTATCCATCTCAATGTGAATTGGATCGTACCCTCCTGACATGAGATCCTCAGCCCCAGGGAGAGCCAAGCTCCACGCTGTGTTGCTGCATTAGTCACTTGCAATGGCTACATGAAGAAACAGAGCATGACAAGAGCTAAATAACATCATGAGTGTGGAAACGTCCAGGTTTGCCCAGCCTCTCGGTTTTCCCAGACTTTTAAAACATGAAAAGCAATAAAATGCTTTTAAAGGTAGCTTATTTTTCTTTTGAACCCACTCTTTTCTGAAGTATGCTTTGTAAAGGTGGATGTTGCATAATGAGTAAGGCGGCCATGGGTGGTAAAGCAGCTGATCTGCTAACGGTTAACTGCTCTCCTGTTGCTGACTCTGGTTTCAGCCTGTGTGTGCTCTTACACCTGCTCTGGGGCAATAGGTCCCTCTTAACTGAATTCTTCTTTTCCTCCAAGTTCTTTTCTTCACTGATACCTGCTCCAAAATAATGAACAGAAGTAAATTTTCAATGGTGTATTTGGTGAAACTCTGGCCCAAAGGCAGGCAATGCAAACGTGCCAGTGGGGGCAGGATTTCACTTGTTTAGTTAGGAACAGGTTTTGCCAGAATGCTGACTCTTTCCCCTTGAGTTACGCTGATTACCAGGGGGAAAGGGGAAGGGAGAGGGAATAACTATAATAAATAGATGAATAAAAAAATCAAACACTGGGAAAATATACAATTACAATTCTTATTCTGGTGTTTTATATTAAAATTTGAAAAACAAGGCGCGTGAAGAAAAGAAGACAAGATAGAAATTAAGGGCTTTATGTCAGAATTTACATTTCTCTGGTTTAAAGGATTATAAATAACCTTTCTAACGAGCTGACTTACCTCCCATCATTAGCCTTATCTCCACAATGCCTGTTCTATCATGTTGTTCATTTCAGGGTCAAAAAATTCACCTGGAAAAGCAGCAACACACAGCAGATTTCCCTGAACCCAAGCATGGAGACTTGTTAACCAGCCCTTTGGCTATTCCACCACTGGGAAGTCAACCAAAACTTTGTGTATTTGGCCTCAGTGTGTCCTCCCCTGTATTACCATGTCCAGAAGTGGTATAGAAGCATTATAACAACTCTTCATGATCTCTTCAGGAGATGCAGGATTGTTGTCAAAGAATCAACAGCTTCTGCATCAGTCCACATATAATTTAAATTGTATAATTGAATTGGTATCATTGAAGACAACATTTGGAAAGAAAAGTTGTAGCTCACTGCAACACAACACCCAGGACTGGAGAAACACTGAGTACAGGCACAACATTCTTCCCACCTGTGTGGAGATGAGGGGTGGAACTGGGATGAACATTTGCCTTGCGGGCACACACATTACTGAGCACCAGGTTTATGCAGAACCCCCCAAAATTCCTATCCTCCTTTCCTTCTCAAAAGAAAGAATACAGTGTTACTCTCTGAAGGAAGGATGTTTCCGTTTCATATTTCACCCATATGAGCTTGTTTGATCCCTGCAGCAGCAGAAGCACAGAGAATTGCCAAAAGAGAGCTTTGATCATGTCAGCTTAGCTGCGTTACACATCTCTCTGCAAGTCAAGGACAACCACCATCGTTTACAACATTAGTTTAGCTCAACATAGTTGCTGCAGGTCTAAGAAATCCAGCTCAGATGGCTGGTAAAGCGAATTCACTGGCATTCAGGTTCCTGCTCCAATCATTTAAAGCATAGTTTGCACATCAAAGGGGTCTTGGAAAAAATGAAGACACAGGTTATTTGAAATACAGTCTTAGTTGATCTAAGCCACCATGGGGTTCCTTTCCTAAGCCAACCCCTACCTCCAGGTGTTGCTCTGGGAATGAGAACAAAAGGGGGAGGTGGCAGAGGATGAACAGAAACCCCCAAAAGTTGAAGAAAGAATGAGAACAAAAAGAGAAAGATTAATTGTTCCATCACCAGCAGACTCCTGAGCAGGGCATTTGTTCTTTCCGAATGAAAAGTCCTTCCTTTGCCATCCAAAAGAATCACCTGGCATTTAGCTTGCCTTGAGCCCTTTCCCCCTATTTCAAGCATGCAATTATTTACACCAGGTGCATTGCTTCAACCCATCTCTTCTGATGTCCCCATTCACAAGTAAAGGATTGTAATTTGCCAGCCTTCACTGAAGTTTCTTTGTACAAGTGTCCTACCCTGGGTGTAATGTTACATTGACAAGCGGCACAGCACAATGGAAAGGGAAATAGAATTTACCCGGTGAACAAAGGGTATTAGTGCTCCCTGCCTCTAACCCCAGGTGACTGTACAGAGCTGACTGCAGGGTCTCTGGTTGCAGAAGGCTTGGGTCATATAAAAACCACGAGCGTGGCAGCAGTGCTGGCAGCCAGCTACACCTGCAGCAGCCCATGGCTGTGTGCAACCACCCTGTTTTGTCCTGTTACTTTGGGTAAACACTGCTGGTCCTATTTAAAGTTTAAATTAATGAAATATTTTAGCTGGCAGGGTCCTCGGTGCTGATGGAGGGTATTCAACTCAAGCAGAGGTCACCTGCTCCCTTCCCAGCCGCTAAGGGAAGATTGCCCCATCACTGCTTGATTCAGACTGTGTGGTCTGGCCTTTTGTGCATGGAGTTCCCCTAGACTTTGCTGATGGCTGCATTCAGGATCAGGTGCAGTAATAGAAATGCTGTGAAAACTCAGGTCTCGTGGCACCCATGATGCTGCCTCTTTGTTTCACTGAAGCTCCTGGAATTTGCCTGTTGCACCCACATGGGGCAGGACCTATCCCTTTGTGTGTGTGCAGCCAGGAACTTGCCCTGGACAGGGCTGATCCATGACAGATGCGCCTGGGCTCTGCTGTAAAACAAATAAACAGTGACAACAATAATGAGGGGAAAGTGAGTAGTGGGATTGCTACAGTCTGCAGCTCCTGTCTTTTGATTTGGTTTGATGTAGCAAGTCTAGGCATGGTTGAACTGGGGGATGAAGGCAGTCTGAATGCCCACCACTTAGCCCTGGCCGCGTGATGCCACTGCATGCGAGGCTGCTTCCAAGCACAAACCCTTTCCACCTATCTAAACCAAAGGTGTCTTTTCTGTCTTCCCCCCTCCTCAAAAAATCTCAAAATCAAATACCGAGACATTGATGCCAGATAAACACTGTCTCTCTCATCACTTCTCTGAAAAGCATGTGCAATAAGCTAAATGAGTCCTGGATGCTAGAGGGGAGAAGTTCCCTCTTGTTCAACTTCAACCTACATCCAACAGCCTCTCTTGTCTCATCCAGACTTAGAGTGGAGGCAGTGGGAGCCCTGGTCCTTCTTCTCAGAAGCAATTCTGGTTCCCAATAAATATGTGGTATACTCTGGCATGCTTTCTTGTGATCCTGCCCCAAATTCACCCTTTTAAAATTGGCAGTCTCCTGCTCCTAGTCTGTCCTCCAACCAGCAGGCCAGAGGTCAGAGAAAGGTGCACTGCACCATAACTCACCCATTGCAACTGGAAAAGTGATGTTCCCCAGGGGTCGATATAGGGGACAATACTCTGTAACCTCTTCATTACTGACCTGGGTGACAAGAAACAGTGCACCCTCAGCAAGTTTGAAAACGGCATAAAATTTGAAGGAATGGTTAATACACCAGAGGGTTGTGCTGCCATTCAGAGGGACCTTGACAGGGTGGAGAAGCAGGTCAACAGCCATCTCATGAAGTTCAACAAAGGGAAATGCAAAGTCCTGCGGAGGGGAGACACAAACCCATGCACCAGCACAGCCTGGGCACCAACCAGCTGGAAAGCAACCTTGCACAGAAGTACTTGTGGGTCCTGTTGGACACCACGTTGCCCATGGGCCAGGCATGTGTCCTCATGGGCAACAGCCTCCTGTGCTGCCTTAGGCAGAGGCAGAGCCTTGCCAGCAGGTCAGGGGAGGTTGCCACCCATGAAGGCCCCAGTAGAGTCCAGGGGAACCTGCCCTGGACATGTAGGCTTGCTGGGAGCTCTGCAGCAGTGGTGGCCCTGCCTCATAGAGTGCTCTCTGCTCTGCTGCCATACACACTGCACGGACGCCTGAAGATTGCCGGTCCTACCACAAAACCTCAGCCCTGCTGCTAGGGCAGGGAAAGGAAGGGTCAGGTATGTTCTTGCACATAAAAAAATATTCCTTTTTAAGAATAATTTTCTCATTTCTTTCACTTTCTAATCTGTTGACAAACACACAAAGAAAATTCAGGGGAGGGCAGCAGTACAGAAGTTGCTTTCTCTGAACATCCCTAAAGCAGCAGCTTACAACAGACTTGTGTTGAGTTTGCTGAACTCAACACAATCTTCTGCTAAACCCTTTCTGTTGGCTGACTTGCCTCTGCTAGAGCACTGCTCCTTCTGACATGAGCATGCTGCATGAAATATGCTATCAAGGCACCTTTCTGCTCTTCCTGCAGATGCTTCTGACTCATGTTGATCTACCAGAGATTAGGGAATCCAGTTTTCCTAGTGCTCTGAAACACGTGCTTTAAAAGAAAATAAACTAATTGAAGCAACACTGGTCTGAGCCCTATCAAGGCAGAAATCAGAGTCAGAAGGAATGTCCTTGAGCCTTTTTTTCATGGCTTCCTCTGACCTGCAGGCTGGAGGAGGAAGTGGGCAGATGTTTCAAATGGAGACATTACATCACTGGGCTTTTATATTGTCCATCTGTGTGAACTATAAGACATAAGTGGGGCCAAGCATTATTATTCCTAAAGAAATTAAGGCACAAGCAATGCATGGGCACAGCGCCGAGGTGTCTGTTGCAATATGGGAGAAGTTTGGCTTCCCTCCGGGACAAATGAAGATCTGTCCCTCCTTCCTGTTGCCTCCACTTTCCCCCTATAAACCTGAAGATACCTGTGCAGCTCCCAGGATACCTGGATGTGCCCAGGACACCTGTGCACTCACTGAGACTGGTGTCAGTGACTTAAAACCAGGAGCATTGGAAAGTAATTTTCTTGACAGATGCTTCTCTTCTAGGGCATTTGAAATAACAGTCTTAGCCTTGCTGTTTGACACCGTAGATATTTCTCCCATGGAGAAGTTATTTTAAATCAGAAAGGAAGAGAATAAAAAAGTAATCTCCTGTCTGCCTATCTCCAAACTGGACTTGGTCCCAAGCACTGTAGGAAATGGGTCCATCAGTGGGATGAGGACCCCATTCAACATGCAACCCCTCACCAGGCTTTTGCTTGCCTGTTTCTCCATGGTTTCCCCATAACATGGTCCCCCCATAACTACCCTTAGCAGTCTTCCTCAGCTGCTGAAAAGAAGAGCACAGGAATGGGTAAGAGGCTGCACTGCAGCATGCTAGGAGTTTTTTGGTTCACTTGGGTACCAGACATGACAACAGCATGATTGTCCCACCCCACCACCTCTCACTGCCAGAAGAGGAAGCACTGTTTTACAGCCAAAGAGCAGAATGAGAGACATCCTCCCCTTGGAAAGGCTTTGACATCTCTAGGTGAAGACTTTTGCTCAGTGAAAAACATTGCAGACTGCAGGTATAGATTCACCATATTGCAACATCCTGATTTTTGAAGCACACTACAAATGCAAGTTTTTTATCAGAAATACAGATTTAGCCTGTAAATACACAGCAATCCACCAGCTTTTGTTTTCTCTTAATTTTTCTATTAATTCTGTTTGATTTTCTATTGACCTTTTATTAATTTATTTGATTGTCTACAAACTTTCTATTATTTTTTCTATTTTAGTTTTCTATTCTATTTCCTCTGTTATTTTTTCATCAATCTGTGCTATATTCAGATGAATAGACAGTTCTGGCCTCTTCCTATTCATTACATGTGATTATTTTGTTTTCAATTAACTTGTTTCTCTCTTTGCTGCTTTTTGTTCTGGAAACCAGACCCTGTCTGCAAAGAGAAAGAGAAGGCAAGTGCAGCATTTTGACCCCAAAATTTTTGTCTACATTTCTATTGCTGAGGTGTCTGGACTTTGTTGTCATTCTGGCTGTATTTTGCACTGCTCAGTTTTGCAGCAGCCAGACTTAGTGGCAACAGCCCAGATCCAGCATTCACCACTAACCCAGAGAAAGAGGCCATCTTATTCTGGTATGTCTCCCTGAGAACAGGCACACAATTATTTGAAGCACAGGAGGAAAAAGGGTGAGAAAACTTCAGTAGTGACAGACTATTTTACAAGGATTTACAAGTCTCATTTATAAAAAGGAGATTGCTGCAGGAAAATTCAGCATTCACAGCTGGCTGGAAAAAATCCCTCAAATACAGTTTCCTCTGACTCTCCCTCTGCAACAGTTGGGACTCAGTCTGAAATTCAAATTAACTTTCATACTCAGCCTACAATTCCATTTTGTGCCCCAAAGCAAAATATCCTGCATAATTGTGTGTATTTAGGTCAGTTCTCCATTGTTCAGTTCTGCAAAGAAAATAGCTGATTTGCTAGTGGAGAAAATTCCTAATACAGTTTTCAAAAGCACTTCTGCAATTAGAGTTTGTGCTTCTAAATGAGAATGGAATGTAGGCATGTATTTGCTTGGGTAATGTCTTGAGACTTTTAATGTCTGTTTTTGACAGCAGGGTGATTCCATTTAAACACAGACCATATTTGACATTTATATGGGAATAAGCTGGCAAGCCAAATGATATTAAAAAAATTACCCTATTTTCATACTTCTGTCAAATATTAACCATAAATTTGCAATATGTACAAATATTAGTCTAATTAACATTTAATCTAGAGAAATAACACATTGTCTTTTCCTGTTCTAAAGTTCTTTTCACTGCGAATTTTCCCTACACTTAATTTGTGTGAAATTCTTTTGTTTCTAAATTTCTGCTGTGAAAGGTACGCTGTTAGTGTCTTCTGTTTATGTTTGACTGTAAAGCACCAGCCACGCGCATGGACAGATCTGTATAAACGTTTTAACTCATGCAGGTATCAAATTAAAACAAAATATTCTGAGCTCAGTGTAATGAAGAAGAAAACTCTTGTATGCTCAGTTAATTGACTTAGATGAGGGATCTACACAAAGTGATGCCTTTATCTCTGTATCTTGCAACAAAGCAAGGGGCACAACTCAAAATGTATATTTTATCTACATCTTAGACACCTATGGTCTGATCTTGTGGCTTCATAAATTCTTTTGTGAATGTGCTGGCAGAACAGATCCAAATAGCTTGAACACATCATGCAAAAGCCCCACCAGGGCTCTAATTCAGGGCAAAGATACTACAGGTTGGGTGGTGGAAGGCAAAAAGCTGTTGCTACATGTAGATTTCTAGGCATTAATTAAAAGATCAAATCAAACCTCTACCACCCCACCCCCAAGACTCTTGTGAGGGACAACAAAGCATGGCAGTTCTACCTCAGGATGCTGGGAGAGAGGGGGAAAAAATAATCAGGTCAAAGCACACAATACACAAATCCTTGGGATGCCGTAAGGCACAGTATGCAACGACCTCAGACTGTTTTGAAAATTGATTACAGAAGGCCTTCAGCTGAATGGAGTCAATGACCCTATCTACGAATGGCAAAAGAGAAACAGCTACATCTTCTCGGAGCTAATACATCGGAGGGTCCCTGGCCCAAGATCCTAACGGTGGCTAGCAAAAGGGGACCTACAGAAACAGCCCTTCCCAGCTATTCTTCAGAGAGGAAAACATTGGCTTTCCTTTCATAAAGATATGATTTCCATGAGATCAGAAAAGGATGAACTGCAGTTTTCCTCCTCCCCTTCAAAAAATCATCACCAGCTGTGCCAGGGGTCATGATGTAATAGACAAAGAACGTGTGTAATTCAGGAACTACAACTGCCTAATGAAATATATGTCAAAAGAGACAGCTGGCCTGGAGCCTTGGGCTGCCCAGTGTCTTTGTCTTAAGGTTTTCTCTAGCTAGAAGTACAGCAGAATGAGGACTGGTAACATAGGGGGTTTTAGCTCATATATTCAATTGTCAGCATCTCCTTTTTTGCACATAGGCTTGCACACTTCAGGATTTGTAACTGTCATCCAGTTAAAGCTGTTCTGCTTAGAAAGCGTAAGCGATAACCAACACAAGAGAAGGAAGAATTTTGCTCCCAGCAAGCAGAGCACTCAACACAGGAGAGAACTACTGAGGTGATTTAGGTAGCAAAGACGTGGCAACTTTAAGACTTGTGATGCTCTAATAGAGAAAAATGAGTCTCATTGTGGTACTACTTGGGAGAGATTCTGCTTCCAATTGTCCCTTGTATTCAGCACTGTTAAGGCCACACCTTGAATGCTGTTCAGTTTGGGGCTTTGGACCTATTGCTGGTCACCAGGGAGAGGAGGACAGCACCTCCTCCCTCCACTGTCCCCCTTGAGAAAGCTGCAGACTGCCATGAGGTCACCCCTCAGCCGTCTCTTCTCTGAGCTGAACAAGCCAAATGACCTCAGCCGCTCTTCCTCAGTCTTGCCCTCGAGACCTTTCACCATCTTGGTCACCCTCCTCTGGACACACTCTAGTAGTTTGATGGTACCAAAACTGCACGCAGACGTGGAGGTGAGGCTGCACCAGTGCAGTGTCGAGCGGGCCAATCGCCTCCCTCGACTGGCTAGCTATGCTGTGTTTGATGCACCCCAGGACATGGTTGGCCCTTTGGGATGCCAGGGCACGCTGTTGACTCCTGTTCACTTGCCATCAACCCAAACGCCCAGATCTCTTTCTGCAGAGCTGCTCTGCAGCCTCTCCTCCCCCAGTTTGTACATATAACCAGGATTACCCCGTCCCAGGTAGAGAATCCCACACTTGCTCTTGTGGAATTCCAAACAATGGGTGACTGCCCAGCTCTCTGGTCTAGGCAGATCTCTCTGTGAGGTCTCCATATTCTTGAGGAAGTCCGCACCTCCTCCTAGTTCAGGATCATTGGCAATCTTACTTACTGTACATTCAATTCCTGCATCCAGACCATTTATAAAAGATGTTGAAGAGCACTGGCCCTAAAATGGAGCCCTGGGGAACCCCACTGGTGGCTGGCGCTGGCCTGATGTGACCCCATTTGCTCTGACTCCTTGAGCCTGACCCATCAGTCACTCGCACACCCAATGTATTATGGAATTGCCTAGCTGTGTTCTGGATGTTTTGTCCAAAGGTGATGGAAAGAGGCTTCAGGGCCTTGGGGAGATTCACAAAGGGACCAGGAGCACAGGTAGTACTCACCTCTGTCCTCCTAGTTGTAGAGTGACATTGAAAGAACCAAGCAGATGCAGCCTATCAGTGCCTGGCTCCAAGGCTAGCATCACTGGCAGATTTGGCGGTTCTTCAGTCATGGTGTGGTCTGGGGCCTCACAAGATTCACCGTTCTCAATGCGGGAAAAGTATTTTTGCTCATGAGTTAGCAGGGCTGACTGAAAGAGCTTTAAACTAGGTTTGAAGGGGAGGAAAGGATAAAGTCAGGCTTATCAGTGATAAGTCATGGGGCAGCATGACAATATTTGAGGGACAGTGTGCTAGTGAGAGCTTTTGCTCTGCTCCAGGATGTACGGAGTACACTGGAAATGTTTATACACTAATGCACACAATATGATGAATAGAGAGGAGGAACTAGAAGCTTTGGCTAAGTCCCAGAGCTAAGACAACATTGGCATAAGTGGGACTTGTTGGGAAGAAATCTTGTGAATGGAGAGGTGTGATGGATGGTTATAGGCTCTTCAGGAGAGACAGGCAGGGTATGCAAGGCGGACGGGTAGTGGATTAATCAAGCAGGCAGCAGGGGCAGTTCTGGACCATTGCTGAAGTCCTGGCCCTGCACTTTAGGCTGTGGTAGTGACTCAGGGAAAAGAAGCCATCAGCCAGAGTATAGCAGTGACAAGGAGAGCTCTAGCAGCCACAGGGAGTAGGTGGAGGAGGAAGAGGAAGACAAAGACAAGGATGATGCAAGTGATCTGGGAAGGTATTTTGAGAAGCACATACAGTGGCCAGTTCAAAACCTGGCTGTGGAGTGCTGGCTGGTGAAGAACTGGTTACTGGTGGGCAACTTCTGTGTGTTCACTGGGGTCCAGGTGGAGAATCTGCCCGTGCCAGACACTCCTCAGGGAGCTGGTACCGCAGAAGTGAACATGCTGGACATGGAGAAGACGGTGCTCTCTCGGCAGCGGGAGTTGCCTGCTGGGAAACGTCCACCCGCACCCCGTCATGCCCCTTGGGAAACATCTCTTTGGAAGCAATGTCCTCTCGCAGTGGCACAGCAGCACAGAGATCCTGCCATGGAGAGGCCCCGTCCCGCCACCAGGATATCGGGAGATATACCACCCCGCACCCGCTGCTGTCCCAAAGGCACCAAGAGCACACCCTCGACCACAAGCACAGTGGTCAGCACCAAGGGAGCCGCCTGGGTCAAAAGCTGTGAGCGTCTGACAAGCCTTTGACGCCATTTCCCACAGCATTCTGCTGAGAAACGAGCTGCTTATGGCTTGGACGGCTGCACTCTTTGCGGGGCCAAAAGCTGGCTGGGTGGCCAGGCCTAAGGAGTGGTAGCGAAAGGAGTTAAATCCAGCTGGTGTCCAGCCACAAGCGGTGTTCCCCAGGGCTCAGTCCCAGGGCCAGTTCTGTTTAATCTCTTTCTCGGCGATCTGGACGGGGGCCTTGAGTGCTCCCTCAGTAAGTTTGCAGGCGACACCAAGCTGGGCAGGAGCGTTCATCTGCTTGAAGACAGAAAGGCTCTGCAGGGGGGTGTGGACAGGCTGGGTTGATGTCCAAAGCCAATTCCATGAGGTTCAACAAGGCTCAGTGCCAGGCCCTGCACTCGGGCCACAGCAACCCCACGCCACCCTACAGGCCTGGGGCAGAGTGGCTGGGAAGCTGCCTGGAGGAAAAGGCCCTGGGGGTGTTGGTCAGCGGCCGGCTGCATATGAGCCAGCAGTGTGGCCAGGTGGCCAGGAAGGCCAAGAGCGCCCTGGCCTGTGTCAGAAATAGTGCGGCCAGCAGGGCTAGGGAATGATGGTCCCCCTGTGCTCGGCACTGCTGAGGCCGCACCTCGAGCAGCGCGATCAGTTTTGGGCCCCTCACTACAAGAAAAATACTGAGGTGCTGGAGCGCGTCCAAAGATGAGCAGCGAAGCTGGTGAAGGTTCTGGAGCACAAGTGTGACGAGGAGCGGCTGAGGGAACTGGGGTGTTGAGCCTGGAGAAAAGGAGGCTGAGGGGAGACCTTAGCGCTCTCTGCAGCTGCCTGAAAGGAGGTTGTGGCGAGGTGCATGTCGGTCTCTTGTCCCACGTAACAAGCGCTAGGACAAGAGGAAAAGGCCCCAGGTTGCACCAGGGGACGTTTAGATTGATACTGGGAAAGATTTCTTCACCAAAACGGTTGTCAAGCACTGGGGGAGGCTGCCCAGGGAAGTGGTGGAGGCACCATCCCTGGAGGTAGTTAAAAGACGCGTAGACGTGGCGCACCGCAGCATGGGTTATTGGTGGACTTGGCAGTGCTGGGTTTGCGGTTGGACTCGGTGATCTTAAAGGCCTTCTCCAACCTAAACG